>NC_133329.1:335112097-335412097 GCF_042186555.1 Aquarana catesbeiana
TATGCTCTGTCTTGCTGTTGTAGATTTTTCCTCCCTGTCTGGCTACTGAAACCATTGGCGCTGAGAATTTGTGAGGGGTAATCTCCCAAAATGAGCCTCTGGAGCACATTAACCACTTTAAGACCGGGCCTCTTTTTTTAGATGTGTGGCTTACAAGTTAAAAACAGTTTTTTTTTTTTTTTTTTTGCTAGAAAATTACTTAGAAAAAAAATGTATAATGTTTGGGGGTTCTAACACCCTAGAGAATAAAATGGCGGTCGTTGCAATACTTTGTCATACCGTATTTGCACAGCGGTCTTACAAGGGCACTTTTTAAAAAAAAAAATACACATTTTTTGAATTAAAAAAAATAAGACAACAGTAAAGTTAGCCAATTTTTTTTATATTGTGAAAGATAATGTTACACCGAGTAAATTTATACCCAACATGTCATGCTTCAAAATTGCGCCCGCTTGTGGAATGGCGACAAACTTTCCCCTTAAAAATCTCCATAGGCGACATTAAAAAATTTTACAGGTTGCATGTTTTGCGTTACAGAGGTCTAGGCTAGAATTATTGCTCTCGCTCTACCCATCATGGTGATACCTCACATATGTGGTTTAAACACTGTTTTCATATGCGGGCGCTACTCACGTATGCATTCACTTCTGCATGCAAGCTCGGCAGGACGGGGCGCGTTTTAAACATTTTTTTTTTCTTATTTATTTTACCTTTTTATTTTTTTATTTTTACACTGTTTAAAAAAAAAAGAAAAAAAAAGTCACTTTTATTCCTATTTACAAGGAATGTAAACATCCCTTGTAATAGAAAAAAAGCATGACAGGACGTCTTAAATATGAGATCTGGGGTCAAAAAGACCTCAGATCTCATATTTACACTAAAATGCAATAAAAAAAAAAATGTCATTTTAAAAAAAATGGCCCTTTTAAGAGCTATGGGCGGAAGTGATGTTTTGACGTTGCTTCCGCCCTGCAGTGTCAGGGTGGGGGCCATCTTCCCCTCACCCGTCTCCATGCACAGTCACAGGAAGGATCCGATCGCCTCTGCTGCTGCTGATGGCTGCGGTAAGCGGCGGAGGGCACCGGATCGCGGGATGAGGGGGGGGTCCCTCACCCGCCGCCGATAAAAGTGATCTTGCGGCGAATCCGCTGCAGAGACCACTTTTATCTTGTACCGGACCGCCGGCCGAACAATGGGATACCGGGGTTACGGCAGCTAGCTGCTGCCATAACAACGATATCCATCCTCAAAGTAGGGACGTACATCGGCGTGCGGCGGTCCGGAAGTGGTAAAAACATGACAGGGTTTCTAATCCTTACTCATCTTTTTACCCCCCCCCCCCCCCCCCCCAAAAAAAAAGGCTGAATATACACATTCCAGTTACCAGTTCCTAAGAATGTCCCTTTGTTAAAAAAAAAAAAAAAATCGGTGACCATATCCTTTAAATTTACTCCCGCTCCCATTCTAGGCCCTATTCTATCAATCCTGTAAAAGAAAAGATGTCTATACTTGCCTATGCTGAAATCGGTCTGGTCACATGATCTCCGTAGCGCCGGCTTCAATGTAGAGGAGAAACAACCACTGCAGAGCGGCTATATTACCCATAGACTTACTATGGGGCATCTGTTGTCAGCTGTCCTTCCGCTACACTGAAGCCACCGCTGGGAAACCCATCATGTGATCGGAATAATTAACAGAACCGCGCTAATGTGGAGATATTTTATATAATCGCAAATAATCTATAACAAGTAGAATTACCATTAACAAAATATCTCATATATTGTGTCAAGATTGAAACAACACAATATATTCTATACCCAAATATTAACAAAACACCATATGTGACTAAATAAATAGTTAATAAAAAATCGGTGAATATTGTGACTGTAATGTAAAAATCTTTAAAGCAAATGAATCCTCAAAAAGTGATAAAAGAGATGAGTCCGTGACTGATAGTGACTTCAATGAAAACAGTCTTAACATAAATTATTCCACCAGTAGTGATTGAAGGCTTAATTGGCAAAACCCCGTGAGAAGGATCCACCACCTATAATGATGTACGCTTACCAGAGGTAAGCTTTATTAAAGCTTATGTTAGAAATCCACTCTGCGGGGACACCACCATCGTCTCAGCACAGGGGGAGGACAACCGGAACTCTCCGTCAAAAGAAGCCAAACTCAGCAGGAGGAAGCCAGGGAATGAAAGACACATCCTCCATAGTGTAAATCCGCATAGACAATTTATTAAATAAAAGTAGCACACTTACATGGAAGTAACGAATAAACAGCATGTATCGTATGACAGCCGGCCGGCCTGCATGCACCCGTTCACAGTGGGATAGAAACGATGACGTCAGCGCGTCTGCCTTCCGACGTACGTTTCGTCCTATTGGACGTCATGTGATCGGACTGGAGCGACTTCATAACAGGCAAGTATAGACCCCTTTCCTTTTACAGGGTATAAAGAATGTCATAGAATGGAGGAGGGAGTAGATTTAAAAGAATGTTACTATGATTGTGGAATATTTGCTTTAGTTGATTGGATTCCAATTTTAAGACTTTGTAAGATCTTGGCAGACGGTAAGCATGTTTGCCCATCTCTCAGCCTTTCACCCAGCTGTCTCTTATGAGCCGTTCTATTCATCAGGGTAGGATAACAAAACAGGGCGTTTTTCCCCACTGCCCAATGTGTCCTTTTGTCAAGTTTATTTATTTATTTTTTTAATACACTTAAGGACCAAGCCTTTTCTGGCACTTTTTTGGCAGTATTTTTAATCACTTAGAACCCCCAAACATGATATATTATATTTTTTAGCAGAGACCATAGAGATTAAAATGGCGAGTATTGCAATTTTTTATGTCTCACGGTATTTGTGCAGCAGTTTTCAAACGCAGCTTTTTTGGCAAAAATACACTTTAATGAATTTTATTGCAAAAAAACTCTATACAGTTAGGTCCATATATATTTGGACACAGGCATAATTTTTGATTTTTTGGGGTATTTACAAAAACACATTCAAGCTATAGTTATATAATGGATATGGGCGAAAGTACACACTCTCAAGTTTAATTTGTGGGTATGTACATCCAAGTCGGAGGAAGGGTTTAGGACTTACAGCTCTTAAGAATAGCCATTCCCTTTTTTCAAGGGACCAAAAGTAATTTGACAATTGAATTAAAAGCTGTTTCATGGCCAGGTGTGGGCTACTCCTTCGTTATTCTTAATTAAGCAGGTAAAAGGTCTGGAGTTGATTCTAAGTGTGGTATTTGGAATCTATACTGTGAACCTACATCATAATGCGTTCAAAGGAGCTGCCCATGCAAGTGAAACAGGCCATTGTAAGGCTTCAAAAACTAAACCAATCCATCAGAAAGATTGCAGCAACATTAGGAGTGGCCAAATCAACAGTTTGGTACATTCTGAGCAAAGATTGGACGGCACTTCGCAGTACATATGCGCATCGATCCAAAACCTGCTGCAAAAGCAACCCAGGAGCTGTTGAAGGAAAAGAAGTGGAATATTCTGCAATGGCCAGGTCAATCCCCAATCTTAACCCAATTGAGCATGCATTGGTTCACAAACCAAACACAACAAGAGCCACAAACAAAGAACAGCTGAAGACGGCAGCAGTTAGAGCACGGCAAAGCATCAGAAAGGAGAAACAGTCTTTGGTAATGTCCATGGGTGCCAGACTTTAGGCAGTCATTGCCAGTAAAGGATTCTCAACAAAACTTAAAAAATTTACATTTTATGATGCTATTCATTTGTCCTATTACATTTGAGCCCCTGAAAATGTACTTGATATTTATGTTCAACCTCTTGTGAAAGTCTGCACTTCAAATTAATTGGATTGTTGTTTGTGGAATGGCGACAGACTATGAAAAATCTCCATAGGCGACATTTTAAATTGTTACAGGTTACCTGTTTAGAGCTACAGAAGAGGTCTAGCGCTAGAATTATTGCTCTCGCTCTAACATTCGTGGCTATACGTGGTGGGAACACAGTTTACGTATGCGTGCGCGGCTTGCGCTATGTGTTTGCTTCTTGAGCATGGACAGTTGAGGGCGTTTTAATTCTTTATTTTTTTTAATTTTTTTTTTTCTACACTGTCCCCTCCCACTGCTTCTGAAAGCGATCCAGCGGTTGATTAGCCGCTTTCATGAAAAAAAGAGAATCGCCGGCTGAAAACAAAAAAAAAAAATATACCGGGGTTATGGCTGACGGAACGTATATATACGTGTTGCGGTCGACAAGTGGTTAAACTGAGCAAAATCAATGCCCTGTTTTGGGAGCCAAGACTTTTTTTTTTTTTTTTAAATTATATAATTCTTTTGGGATGGAGAAGTATCAGCCGCTAGCAGTGCTGATGATAGTTTGTCCGGCGCTTATATCAAAGAGAGTTCCTGTAACTACACACAGTAATGTGAATTTCTGCTTCTCTGTATACCCGTTTTAATAAAGTGACTAGCATCTCATACGTTTTTGTATAAAACATTTTATGGGCTGCAGGGAATAGCAAGTCCATACACGATGTCTGAGCAGAATTGATTTGACAACTTCTCTTCTTTTCTATGTAAATTGCTTCTGTTGCATCCCAAATAGAAATAACTCGGCCCATTTGCCCTTTTAGGGACGTTTATGGAAAACATATTTCCAGGCAGATAATTTCAGTTCTGTCTCTCTGGTCATTTTACTGTCTATACCAGGAACAGGATCTCTTCCATTTTATATGCATTTGATGGAATTCTATTGAAAACCTTCATGAATTATTCTTTGATTGTGTAGCCTGGGATGTTTGTGTGTGTGAACGTGTGTGTTTTGAACCTGTAATTTTATGCCGCTTTTATTCATCTCTTACACTTTTACAGCTTATTACGGTGCAAAGTCAATTGCTTGGAAATGGTGAAGGAAGCACATACGGGCACTGGACAAAATAAAAGATTTACTGTTTTGAAATAGGGAGAGTTTTAAGGATCTTAGGGAAAAGTGTCATTGCAATAGAGTGTTGTTGAACAAATAGGCTACAGTCTCCAAGAAAGGAACAAAAAAGAGTGGGTAAAATCTAGAAGTTGTCTTCACTATTTTTAGGCGGCAGCTTGAATATGCAAATATTGAAACTCAAGCCTGATACACATTACAAGTTTTTTTTCGTTCAACCCATGAAAAAAACCTGACAGAAAAAAAAAACCCTGCCATTGGCTGGGAGTGCTGATCGGGAGTCAGTTGGTTGCTGGTTTTCCAGCATGCTCTGTCTGACAGAAGCCAGCCAAACGGCCGGCTTCTGTCAGACAGAGCAACATACACACGGGCCGAATGTCGGATGTTCTTTTTTTTTTTTTTTAAAAGCAGCCAGTGTTTCCTGACATTTGGCCCGTGTGTACAAGGCAGGCAAGGCAGTCCATATGCTGGCTGTGTATTCAACAGTTTTCTAGCAATTGCAATTCGGTTTTGTCCACAAAAGTGATTAAGGAAACCTACAATCAATCGTTCATATTTTCATATACTGTCTGACTGTGTCCCTCTGTCAGAACACAATAGCACTGCAGGGGAGATTGCTGTACTAACATCCGATTGTTAGTACAGCTGGTCCGACTTGAACCCAGGGGGTTGAACAAAAAAAAAAAAAAAAAAACTAGTAGTGTGTATGAGGCTTTAGGATGATGATTGCTGGCTAGGTTTTCTTGTCAACACCAGTACCTGGCCTCACTAATCCTCTTTTGGCTAAATGGGCACATACTCCCACAGATACACCCTATAATCTAGTAGAAATCCTTCCCAGAAGAGTGGAGGCTGTTATAGTGCAAAGGAGCAGGTCAGCAGCATGTTATCACTCATGATTGTGGAATGGGATGCCCAAAAAGCTCATATAGGTGCGAGAGGTCTAGTGTCTGAACACTATTCGCTATATGGTGGATGGTAGCAGACTGCCTTGACAATTTTAGTTGTTTGTGCAATTTAAAGATAAATTGAAGTACTTACAATTGCCAGGTAATTGCCTTGTGTGTGTCTGGGAATAGATTTTTGATGAGAACTGTTTACAGTGAGCTTTGTGTTGCGCACCCATGACCAGCCATTCTCAATCTGGGTTCCTCCAAAGGTTACTATAAGTTCCCTGATGAACATTTCTGCCTCTCAGATAAGTTACCACTGACACCAATGAACTTTTTGGCTATCTCTAAGGGGGCTTCCCAATGACCACTAATGTAAGGAGAATTTATCCCTCTGACCATGCTAAAGTATGCCACATGCTTATTCTTTTCTTCATTTTTTATATATATCAACTTACCCTCCACGTTACCATGAAGTGTAGACCTAATAATTAGTGTGGGGGGGATCCTTGAAACATGAAGTTTTTCTGTTCAAATTTTTTATTGGTAACATATCAAAAAGCCCCAAGATGTATTAATCGGAAGACACTGAAAATTACAGTAAATACAGCAATCAAGGAATACAAAGAGAAAAGTATTGGTTATAAGGGCACGGAGCGATACAGGTATGCAAGTATGCAAACTGAAGGCCTCCAAGGCATACAGAGATGCTGGAGGCGAAAGCATAGTAACAAAGTAAATGCAAGAGAAAAGTATCACTTTGTGGGTTGAAGGCGGAGTAACGAGGAGAAATTCTACACCAATACATTGTGCTACCAAAGGTGTGCTTTGGGTGGGAAGGTGAGGAAGAGAGAAGAGGAAAAGAACAGATAAGAAAGGGAGGAAAGAGATGAGGAGCAAGAGCTGTGAGGAAGGGGGGTTGGGGGCACCACATAGGTCCAAGTCTCGGAGTATTATAATCATGAGTGGGAGGGGGGGGGGGGCTAAGGTTCTAAGAGGGATTTGTCGAAATCCAAAGGTAGGTATTGATCTATCCAAGGTTGCCAAATTTTAATGTGCTGGGGAACTCCTATCTAGAATAGTGGCCTCAATTTTACTATGTTTCATGGCTTGAGTGATTTCTATTTTTCACTTCGGCAATGTTTAATTTCGGGGGTCTTCCAGGCTCTAGCTACCATTTGGCCGCAGGCATGAGCTGCAGAAGGAGATGGAGTTGAGCCTTAGTGCAGTCTAAGATGACATGGTTCAATAGTGCAAGGGATGGATCTGGGCCTAAAGGAACACGGAGCAAAGTAGAATCCATATGAAAGATTGTTGTCCAAAATTGTTGTTCGTCAGGGCACGTCCACCAAATGTGTGCGTGCCCTTCCCACCACAACCTCAAAAGCACACCAAAAATTTGGAAATCCTTGCCGGGACTAGATACCACCTCATGAGGACTTTGTAGCTTGCTTCAAGCGCAGGGATATTTTGGGAGGAAGTTTGTGTTGGCCCATATACCTTCCCAATCCCCCGTATCCAGGTCGATTTCTAGGTCTTTAGACCCCTGTGCAGCGTAAAGTGGTAGACTAGATGGAGGGGATGTGAGATGACTGTATAAGCGAGATTTGATACCTGGGGTGTGCGGGTGAGAATCGCATATACCCTCATCTAGTGATAAATCTAGTGATGAGTGCGTGCGTATGATTGTTTGAGCAAAATGGGCGATCTGGAGGTAGCGAAAACACTCACCGGGAGGGAGTTGTGCTTGCTCTTGTAAGGCAGGGAATGTTTTCAGGGTGTTACTGGTGACAAGGTCTCGTATGCAACTCAGCCTGATGGGGACCAGGCTTGAAAAGAGTCTGGTTTGGTGAAGGCAGGGTAGAAGTTTGGGTGGTTGAAAAAGGAGAGAAGTGGGGAGTGAGGGGACGCGTAGAGGGCCTGGTGATTTATCCCAAAGTTGAAGGGAGTGATGAGTTATAGGGTTGGTTACAGTGCCACGATCAAAACTGCACATCCATGGCAAGTTAGTCACTGCTAGGGGGTGAAGATCGATCACTTCCAAACTCACCCACTGTGGTATTGCGTTTTTTGCGTGATACAATGTGAGCTGGGCTAGTTAGGCAGCATTGGTAGTAACGTATGAAGTTAGGGACCCCTAGGCCCCCACTGAGCCCACTGCATAGTAATATGGTTTGTGACACCCTGGGTTTCGTAGGGCCCCATATATATTTGTATACACGTTTTTGTATAACGCAGGTCAGGAACACTATTGCTGGCTTATACTGGTCTGGTAACACCGAGACTTGTGTGGCGGTGATCAGGAAATCTGTTACTGGTTTACACTGGTCTGGTGGCATTTGGACTTGTGTGGTGGCGATCAGGAGCACTGTTGTTGGCTTACACTGGTCTCTTGACACTGTGACTGGTGTGGCGGTGGTCAGGGACACACTCTGGCTAGTGATCAAAGACAATGGCTGGCTGCATTGGTATACAGTGTAATCAGAGCAGCCAGCCAGTGTATCTGATCACTAGCCACTGCAGTACAATATCACCATAGTGACACTGCACTGCTCTGGTGATTTGAGATGGTTTTTTTTTCTTCCCCGTACACGATGTGTTTACTACAGTGCCATGCACGGCCGGTCACTGTCAAAGGAAATGGTTCAAAGGCTGCTGGGAAGTTTAATGTTTGCCATAATTGTGGACTAGATGTAGGCACTGCCTATATCACAAATATTTCAAATATCTCAAAGTTTTGGTGGTATTTTGTATGTTAAAACTGAAGTAAAGCCCCCGGGTAGTTTAAGTCATAATGTACCGCACATTATGCCAGACATCTTAAAATGAAGCCCCCCAGTGGTGCGCCGTTAGCCCTGTCAATGTTTCTATCTGCACCTGTTCTTTCTTCCGGGTTTATGGGCTCCGACTGTTTAAATGGATGGGCCACGATGATGTCACTGTGTGGGATTCAGTCGTAACACGGCACTCTATGGACAGCATACTCCAGTATACCTTTCATTCACAGCGCAGTGCGAATTCACCACATGGCATTACCGACATCTACAAATGTGAATATCTCCTAAATGGTACACATAATATATTTACTGTATCTAATGCCAAGCTTTATTATAGACTTACCTGTAGTTACAATTCATACAAGTCATAAAGCGTACTTCACGATCGCTTTTAAAGTGGAAGTCAACCCTTTTTTGGCACTTGTACCTACAGGTTAGGCTATAAAAAGGCTTACCTGTAGGTACATTTAATATCTCCTAAATCTGCACAGTTTAGAAGATATTCCCGTTCTGAGGGGACAGGATACCCGTGTCATCCCTTCGGAGCTCCATGCACACGGGAGTGACGTCATCACTATGCGGCCAATCAGACGGCTGGAGGACGTGAACCCGGAAGGAAGACCAGGTGGAGATGGAAGCAGCTGTGACAGCGCAGCGCTGGAGGGCTTCATTCTAAGGTAAATATTTCATAATGTGCTAGTATGCAATGCATACTAGCACATTATGCCTTTACATTGCAGGGTTTAAAAAAGTAAATTGTTGCAGTTTACTACCGCTTTGAAGCATTTAAAGTACCCTATATGCATATTGGAAGCTATTCTAAAAAAGATGTCCATTTAGTCGTATGTGTAAACCTGCTACAAATAGAAAGATAAGAAATCTTTATTTTTAGCTACGCTGCTTGGATGGGGACACACAGCAACAAGTATTTATCAAATTTGACTGCTAAAGTGGAAATACAATTTAAGCTTGAATGAAGGTCTGGGTTCATGAAGACTAAGATTTTTTTTTTCTGGCAACCAATACATTTTGGATTGAGGGAATACGACTTGTGCAAAGCAGCGGTGCACTGTTGCAGTATAGCTGCAGCCCACTATAGGGTGCTGTGGGCTGAATATTGGACAGCTCATTGAGCATTGATCAAGCCATATATACGTAGGACTAATACACTGCACCTGCATACCAAGGCACTGTATGCACTTTTAATTAAAAAAAAGAGAAGAAAATTCACACACACATGCGTGCAGATGATTGCAATTTAATTCTATTCTATATAATGTGTGTATATGTTAAACAGAGGCCTCTTACGGTAAACAGATTTTTGCTGTAGAAGGGGAAGAAATCAACCATCGCATTTTAGGGGCTGCAGTTTAGATTATTCTAGCGTGTAATACTTTAATTGTATAAAACAAAGCTAATGTCACAGGCACAAAAGAATTTCTTGCAAAGCAAGTCTCACAAGTAATTTTAATGCCGCTGCTGATGGCTGATGAGTGATGAGCATTTTGTTCCAGTTTATATACTTCTGCATCAGAAGCAACAGGTGGCTGGTAGGGAAGCAGAAGAAAAATGACGAGTGTTTTTATTCTGTAATTTTCTTGTGAAATTATAATAGGAGAGAGGAGAAGAAAAGAAAATGTACCATATTCTTTGAAGAGACAAATAGACATTATCTAATAAACACACACAATCATGCTCAGGAATGATCATGTTCCTGTTTGCGCCTCAATTATCCTATCCACTGGAACTGAAAATTCAAAGATAACTCAATCAGTTTATTCCCAGGCGGGTTTGGAAGGCTAGAAAAGTTTGCAACGTGTAAATGTGGTTGGTGGTTTTACAAGAAATTTTGAAATGCAACATTATAAAAAGAAACTGTGTTTCCAAACAGTCTTGGACATGAAAACACACTCAGTGGGGCTCAGAGGGGCAATATACAATATTATCATATTGAATAAAGAAACCTAGGTTTGGATATAGTGGGAGAGAGCTAAAATTCCTGTCAATAACCATCACTTTCTGTCCTTATATAATAGGAATGTCAATAAAAACCTGACAGAGGCTCTAACTTTCTCCAATTTGGATGATTATCCCTCACCTTACTGTGTACTCAGAACAACTGTAAAATCTTGGATTTCCACTTCCTTTCTTTCTCGGTGACAATGGTCACCATTACAAATAGACTGGTAAATATCCCTAATGGGGACACAGACAGAAATAAAAACTTGACATTGCATCTAATCCTTCTGCACGCTATCCAAAAAAAGATTTGCATACAAATACTATGCTGGTGCGTATCTTAACTGTTATATTCTGGTATATCGAAGAACTCTGTAAGACACCAGTGAACTTTAGTGAGGGACTCCTAGCCAATTAAAAAAAAAAAGTTGCTTTTATCCACGTTCGGTTGATAATAATGTGCCCATTATTTTTCACAGTATGATCTGATAATTTTCCCTGCTTCAGGAATGCATTGGCCTATATTCAGTAATGCCTATAAAAAAAACAAAAGGGAGGTGTGCATTCTGTGTACAAACTATAAAAAAGGAATCCTGTGATGAAAACCAGAATTCTCAGCAGGGGTGATAACCAGGTATCTAGTCAAGCCTTGAAATTGTAGTTTAGATCAAACCCCAGCCTCTCAAACAGCACCAGATTCTGGATTGTCTTAAATCTTAGTTAAGACAAATTAAAAAAATTGCTAGAAAGGTACGTGATTTATAAATTTGTGACTTTTGGGAGAGATTTTGAAATGTAAGCTTGCTGCTTTTTGTTCTAAATAGGGTTGTACCAGTATCGGTGCTGATATTAAGCATTTGCACAATTATTTGAAATCGTACAAATGCTCTGATACCTAAAACCAATACTTTCATGTGCGGTTCTTTCAGCTGTCGGTGGGATTCATCCACTGACAGTTGTAAAAGAAAAAAAAAAACGGCAATTATCGGTTGTTAGGATGTGGGGCCGGCCGTCCTTAACAACCAATAACTCATTCAGCTGTCAGTGGGGTTCCCCTGTTAACAGCTGAAGTGTAATTAAAGTCCCGGCAATTGGAATTGTCAAACATTGCCAGGCTGCTTTTTTTTTTTTATCAACAACATTGCTCAGCTGCTGAAACAGAGAAAAATAAACCCTGTGTTTTTTTTTTTTTTTTTTTTTTTTGTATCTTTCTGTTTATTCATTCACAGATCAAAGGAGTTAACTTTTCTGCAGATGAAATCAGTTTAAATCAACCTGTCAATAAAAAGAAGAAAAAAATGTTTTTTTGTTTTTCATTAAATGTTCCCCGTTTAACCCCTTATTAACCACTTCGGCCCCGGAAGGATTTATCCGCTTCCTGACCAGAGCATTTTTTCGCTTTAGCTGACAATTGCGCAGTTGTGCAATTTGTACCCAAACAAAATTGACGTCCTTTTTTTCCCACAAATAGAGCTTTCTTTTGGTGGTATTTGATCACCTCTGGGGTTTTTATTTTTTGCGCTATAAACAAAAAAAGCGACAATTTTGGAAAAAAAAAAGCAATATTTTTTACTTTTTGCTATAATAAATATTCCCAAAAAATATAGTCTTCCACCGTTTAGGCCGATCTGTATTCTTCTACATATTTTTGGTAAAAAAAATAGCAATAAGTGTATATTGATTGGTTTGTGCAAAAGTTATAGCGTCTACAAAATAGGGGATAGATTTATGGCATTTTTGTTATTAATTTTTTTTTTTTTTACTAGTAAGGGTGGTCTGCGATTTTTATCGTGACTGCGACATTGCAGCGTACAGATCAGACACTTTTGACACTATTTTTGGATCATTGACATTTTATACAGGAATCAGAGCTAAAAATAGCCACTGATTACTGTATAAATGTCACTGGCAGGGAAGGGGTTAAACACTAGGGGGCGATCAAGGAGTTAAATGTGTTCCCTCAGTGTGTTTTAACTGTAGGGGGGATGTGCTCACTAGAACATGACAGAGATCACTGGGAGCAGTAGACCCCTGTCATGTTGCTAGGCAGAACAGGTAAATGCCTGGTTTACATAGAAATCTCCCCGTTCTGTGTCTCCTTGCAATCGTGGGCATCATCGAACATAGAGTCCGCAGGGCCTACGGGCATGCTACCGTGGCAGGCGCTGGTGGCGGTGTGCCGGCGCACGCTAGGCGGGAAATACAAAAGGATGTACGAGTACGCCCTTTGCGCACCCGTGCCATTCTGTCATCGTAAATCGGCGTGCGGTGGTCGGCAAGTGGTTAAAGTGTTACTGAACCCACAACAGTAAAATCTGTCTATGCAGCATAGCATGCTTGTTATATTCACTTTGGAGCTTAAGGGGTTAATCCTCTGCATTGTGTAAAAAGGCTGTTTTATCCTGTATGCACAGATCCTCCCCTCCTGCAATGTCCTAGCTTGGGAAGGCCAGCTAACACAAAGGAACTAGCCAACCTGCACATGCTCAGTTGTCTCTTTTATGCTGGAGAGAACAGTTACTTGTTCTCAGAGATAGCCAGGTCACATGATATTGGCATCACACATGTGGGCGTGTATACAGGCTGAAGGGAAATCTCCACCCACATGAACTCTCAGCACTGGAGAAACTCTGCAGTTTATCATGTAATTGTGGTATACAGATCGGCGAAAAAGATATATAGTGGCAGTATTTTAATGCAAAAAGATTTATAAGCTGTGGGCACTGTGGGGGTGCAGATGAACTATTTTCATATTACTGGGTTTAGCAACACTTTAACCCTTCATTTAGGCTCCATTCACACTAGCGAGTTTTTTGATGCATTTTGCAGAAATGCATGGGAATTTTTTAACATGGGTTCCTATGGAACATGTTCACATCAATGCCTTTTTGTATCTCTGCATTTTTGGAAAGGGTCAGGGACTTTTTTTCATGTAAAATGCAGCGTTTTGCATGTAATAGAATTCAATGGACAAGCATCAAAAACGCAAGTGCACCGTTTTTGCACCGTTTTTGCTGCGTTTTTGCACCGTTTTTGCTGCGTTTTTGCCGTTTTTTTTTTTTTTTTGACTTTAAAAAAACCAAAAAAAAAAAAACACAAAACGCCGCAAAAACGCTACAAAAACGCTGCTCAAAAACGTGGCAAGCATGAAAAAAAAACATGCATAGGTGTGAATCGAGCCTTACTCTAATCAGCCTTAAAGTGATAATAAAGTCTTGCTTTTTTGTCTAAAAATAACAAACATGTTATACTTGCCTGCTCTGTGCAGTGGTTTTGCACAGAGCAGTCCAGATCCTCCTCTTCCTGGGTCTCTCACCGGTGCTCTTGGCCCCTCCCTCCTACCGAGTGCCCCCACAGCAAGCAACTTGCTATGGGGGCAGCTGAGCCGCTGCTCTGTATGGCCATTCAAACACAGAGCCGCGGCCTTGCCCCCTCTCTCTCCTCATTGGCTCACTGACTTTGACAGCAGCGGAAGCCAATGGTGCCCGCTGTGTGTCTTAGCCAATCGGGAGAGTCCCGGACAGCCGAGTCTCTCATGCAACATTGATGGATCGAGATGGGCTCAGGTAAGATTAGGGTGGCTGTTGCACACAGGTTTTTTATCTTAATGCATAGAATTTCATTAAACAAAAAAACCTTCTGCCTTTAGAACCACTTTAACTCCTTATTCTCCTTCTCCATTTAATAATTATTTTCCTGCTGATTTTTTTTTTTTTATTATTCACTTCTATTTTATAAAATATTAATAAATAACTTTTTTGTTTGTTTGCTTTGTTAATATTTTTACAGCTTTAACATATATTTACACATTTCACATTGAAAAAAAGCGCAAAAGAAAGAAAAGAAATAAGTATTTCATTTGTAAATAACTTTTCAATGCTTTTTACCATTGTTGACACCTGAAGTTTAAACAAAACAGTTGCAGTAGTTATTGGTAATTGGTAGCGGGGAGTATTAACAACAAAGCATCGGTACTCGTAAAAAAAAATGGTATCGGTGCATCCCTAGTTCTAACACCAAGTTGATACAATTTTTTTTAATGTTATTCACCTATAAAGGGATGCCATATTTTGGGACCTCAGACAATAAAGAGTTACTCAAGGAAAATCTATTAATAAATTATAGCTGGCTCGTGTATTTATAAAAGGTCTTTTGATACTACGATCAAAATGACCTAAAACCTGTCTTTATTGTGTGCCAGTAGTAATCAGGATTACAATACCAGTCTGTTTTGTTACCATTTCCCTTGCAGGGCTGTTACTTTTATGTCAGAACAGTACTGTCACCTGCATACCAGTGCTGTCAAAGTGACATAGCTAGTTTTACAGCTTTTTTTATAAGCTCACTGTCACTTCAGGCACTATGAGTTTTATAATCCGTCTAGTCCTCAGGATCGCTGCTGGAACCATGGAAATAAATGCTACCAGTCACATCCACAGTGACGTAAAAGGCTCAGTTCTCCCAGTGCTATCCTCTACACCCAGCAGAACCACTAAAACACAATGTGCTGGACACAGAAGTATCCCTATAGCAGAGTTATGGACAAGGACATTCTGTGTCTGTGTAGATTGTTGATTTTTCATATAAGTGGTATGCTAACGTTCAGCACAAAGATGGTCTAACAACCACAGTGGGATCTGAAAGGGTATTGTGGTGTTCTGCTTATTCAGAGAATAAGAAGGAGCTCTAATTGGATGTATTTTATTGTTACTGAACCCAATAATAAAAACTATCGTAAAAGAAAAGCCCCCTTGATTTGTTGGACATTTAAGGTGAAAAATCATAAATGTAATAATATTATTCATTTTTGGAATAGGTAAAAAAATGTTAAAGCTCACCATACTAGGTTAATAGAAATTGAAAAAATATGTTTCATTACTTCAAGAGATAAACTTAGCCACCAATACATTTTTGTTCTTTCATATTTTTACATTCCTCATACAATCAGGTTGATGATAGAAGCTTCATGGGAAAAAAAAAAAGACTTTGTGTCTTGCAATGCTTCTTTGCTAAAGCTACTGGAAGTTGAGAAAAGATGGTCCACCACTCCTTGCTTGCTCTTTTTACTGTAAATTGAACTGGACAAATTAGGGTACGTTCCTATTTTATATTTTTTGATTTTTACATTCATTTATATTATGGAGACTGACAAAAAGGTGGGTGAAAACATCCAAAACTTTCAAGCAATGAGAAGCGTGTCTATCTAGATTTGACAGTAGAATATCTCACTATTGTAGCAAGAAAGGACCTACGAAAAGCCAGGGCCTAACTCTGTCAGCCCTGCTGTCATATTACTAAAGTTTTGGATAGACAAATCCTTTCATTATATCTGAAAGTGCAGAAAGGCTAAAAAAAAAAAAAAAAAAATCTCAATCTCAGAAAATTTTTTTAAAACTGAACTTGCACTTTAAGGTTTTAAAGCAAAACTTAACTGCAGAAACTTTAACTATGTCACCATTGTAAATGCATTACTGTTTTAGATAACATACTACTCTAATCCATATTTTTGCCTAATTTTGATCTGTAATGCTGCGTTTCTAGCTATTGAGAGTATTAATGGAATGAAATTGCCCTTTTTTATGCAAATATATCCTCAGTCTGTCCCCCAAGAAGCTTTTAAACTATCACTGTTGGGCTCTTAAAATGTAACAATAGCTAAAAGCTGAAGTATACTATCAAGTACATTTAGTAGGCAACCCTGCTTCTCTAGCATATTAAATTCACCAAAGGTAAAGTATATTATTCACAAAACTCTATAGGGATTCTGTACTTGAAAACATGAATTAAAAAAAAAAAAAAAAGCAGAGAAAATAAAAACTAGCTGTATTGTCAACGTTCCTTAATAATTGTGACTTTCCATAAGCTTTGACATGTCAATGCATCCATCTCTGCAGTGTGTTGAGTATAGACTTATATAGGTTGACTTTAAATCCCAGGTTGCAACTTTTCCCCTCCTCTTTGTCTTGACCTGGCATCCAGCATTTACTGCTACCGGAGACAATTACTCTCCCGTGTTGTGAAATTAGGTTAATTGGTAGTCAAAACTTCGCTGTTTTTCATTACATGGTTTGCTTTGGAAAATGTGCCACTGTCCGAGGCGAGTAATTTTCTTGGGAGGAGTGTACCAATTGTTTTTGTGTTATTAGATGAGTGCTATGGCTTTGCTAATATCTCACCTACTGTTTGACAAAGCAATGGAAAACCTTGAAAAGGAGGACATCCAGGGAGATTGGCTGGTCCTATGTTATTTTTTTACCTGTTGCTGAAAGCTTTTTAATGAGAACATTTGGATCTTGATTAAGATGCAGTTAAAGTTTTACTGTAATGTTAAAAGTTGTATCAAATGATTTCAGGCCACATACAGGAATAATAGACCTGTAGAATTGGATGGTAGAATCAAATGGGGTCCTCCTGGGTCTGTGTGTAGTAGGTTTTCGGTGATAAATGTAATATAAATGCACTGCTTTTATGATTGTTTACCTTGGTTTTTTTCCATCCTTGCACTGATTGCTTTCCTTTTTCTGCCTTTTTGCCTGGAAAAAATGAAAAAATCAAATTTTCATTTGGCATTCTGTGTAATATTTTTTTTTCTTTGCAAATTATATTAAAAGATGTTTAACAAAATAGAGGAAAAATCTGCATGTTGAGTAGGTTAGATGAGGTAACTAATCTCCCCTCATATTTAGCTTTTTGAAGAAACTGTAAAAAGTTTTTTATTATGTCTTGTTTTAATGGCTATGCTCAGATTGATGCTTGGATTGCATAAAAAAGAATAGAATTTTTGAAGCAGTGCCTAAAAAAGCAGAAGGAAAATGACTTGTCATTAAAATTGCCAGTGTACTTCCTGCAGTTAGGCCCCTTCCGCACTGCTCTGTAGCAAAATCGATTTTGATGCGTTTTTGGGCTGCCTGCGCCTGTAAAAAATAGATGTGTCTCAAAAATGCACCAAAAACGCAAATTGCGGGTGCGGTTTACAGTGATTTTACGGCGATTTCCATTCATTTCAGTGGAAAGCTGCGTTTTTGGTGCAGTTTTCAAAACCGCACCGAAGATGCAGCATGCAGGACTTTTCAAAACACACTGCACCCACAGCGCAGTGGTGTGAAGAGTCCCATAGGATTTAAAAAGGAACGTTTTTCCTGTGTTTTTCTTGCAAGGCATAAACACAGGACAAAAATATCAGTGTAAAAGGGCTCTAAGGGGGGCCTCTTCCTCATTGCTCACTTACCATTGTTCTGTGCTGTCTCCCTGTTTTGAAAGCGCCCATCTTTTTAGAGACCGGCTTTGTTTCCTCTTGTCAGAACAGCTTCCCTTATGACTTTTGATCTGATGATTGACAGAAGAGAAAGCACAGATCCACAAAGTGAATGACATTTTGGGATTCTCGCACTGTAGGTCCTCAGGTACAGCTTTCTTTTCAGGAAGGAGAACAGTGAGCAGCACACTTGAGTGCCTCCCAATTCTGCTGGAGATCTTCTAATGTTAATGGGCTCATAAAGGAAATGTGCAATGTGTTTTATAGATTTTATCTCTTTTTTTAATACATTTAGGAATAAGAAATTAAGGTATTTGTGCAGTCAGATATATATTAAAAAATTGCATATGTTTTCCTTATTTATCATTTGTGGCCAGCAGGTGATGAACTTGAGTCTGCGGTTCACTAGTGTGGTAATCCTTGTGCTCTCAGCAAGCTTGGTTTTACACCATTATAGGATACAGTGGAGCCTACACTATTGGCCTTCTTCTAATATAAACTTGCTATGTAGTGGACCAGAGGAGACTAATATAAAGACAGAATGCAGTACGATTTAACTCTGTGGTTGATTCACTAAAGGAGCAAAGCATGTTCACTTTGTGTGAATTTTCTCTGTGCAAGGAAGTTTACACGTAGCTTGGTTAATAAAACGGTACTGACTTCTATCATCCAAATATGTGCAAAGAAAAATCTTTTTTTTTCCGTGCGATTGGGTATTTTTACAAAGTAAATTTTAACCACATTCATGAAGGTAAGTGAAAATTCCTTTGAAAAATGGAAATTTGCTTTACAATGTGAGCATTCTGCACACTATAATTGGTGTTTAGGGATTTTTTAAATCCTTTTGAAAGTAAGAGTACCTTCCATTCTGACAAGACAAACTGTAAATATTCTATAATGAATTTGAACTTTGCCAAATGTATAACATCATAGACCTTTTACTGACACTAGTGGGGAAAAGTGGAGTTAAACCACTGTAAAGTGGCTGCAATACAAAATTCGGGCATGCAGCAGGTTTCCTGTGGTGGCAATTTCCCTGAACACCCTAATGATGAAATTTCTCAGATTATCCATGGTGTATAAATCTCAAGTACTGCACATACGCAATTTCCTTGTGTATTTCTGTTTACTCTCTCACATATATGCCCCTTGATTATTGGAAAAGAAAATCCTGGAAGAATGTTAATTAAGTTTGCATTAGGCAATCATGGTGTTGTGCTTCAACATTAAATTATCCACAGATGTGTATTCCTGAAAAAGAAAATCTGTGGTCAGCATGCTGCAGATAGGCTGGAGCATTTATGGCCTTTCATCGTTAAAAGTGCAATTTAGGTCTCCTATTAGAGGAGCAAAAGATTAAGTCAGATTTTGGTGGAAAGCGACTTCATGTACAAAATGAAAATCCCAGAATCTTTGAAATGATGAAAGTTGTTTAAACTCCATGAAACTTACTGATTTATGAGACTGCTCCAATGTGCATCCGTTGGAAAGAATAGGAATTTAGCATTGAGGTGTATAAAGTGACATAAAACACACATCACACTGTGATAAGAGGTCCCCTAAAAGACACTTGGGTCTAGATTTTACCGTGTGCCTTGAATAAACAAGACAGCAGCGACATTTTTATTGGCAAGACTAAGAAGATTCTAGGGTTACAGTAGCTGCCGGTGTGCCTGAAAAATTACATCAGGTCCCCAACTACTGTAAAACTTTTAATGGTTGTCACCAGAGTTATGTTTCCTAGAGCTGCACGATTCTGGCTAAAATGAGAATCGCAATTTTTTTTTTTTTTGCTTAGAATAAAGATCACTATTCTTGCGGCGTAACATCATCTTTCACATTATACAAAAAAATTGGGCTAACTTTGCTGTTTAGTTTGTTTTTTAAATTCAAGTGTATTTTTTCTCAAAAGATTGCGTTTGAAAGACCGCTGCGCAACTACAGTGTGACATATAATATTGCAACAACCACCATTTTATTCCCTAGGGTCTCTGCTAAAAAAAATTATGTTGGGGGGGGGGGGTTCCAAGTAATTTCTTTGCAAAAAATACTTATTTTCAAGTGGTTGTAAACCCTTTACTACCACTTTTACCTATAGGTAAGCCTATAATAAGGCTTACCTGTAGGTACCGTGAATATCTCCTAAATTTTCACCGTTTAGGAGATATTCACTGTATCTGCATGTGCCAACATCATCTGCACATGCACACTGAAGAAACGTCCCGCTCGTGCCGTTTCTACAGTAACTGTACCGTGACCGGCGGCTCCCGCTCGCAATCACAGCGTCATTGTGGCTCCTGCCAATCACAGCCGATGGAGCCCGCAAACCCGGAAATAACTTCGGGAGACATTTCGTCGGTCACAGCGGTGTAACCGATGCAACAGCTTCGTTCTAAGGTAAGTATTTCATGATGAGCTAGTATGCGATGCATACTAGCTCATTATGCCTTTGTCTTGCAGGTTGTTTTTTTCTTTTTGGTGAGTTTACAACCACTTTAAATTTGTAAGAAACAAGTGTCAGAAAAAGGTTAGCTGCATTCACGCCTGAGTGTTTTCAGCTCGTTAAATGCTCGTAAAACGCTCATCTCAAAAGTTCAAAAATACCCAACAAACAAAATGTAATTCATTTAAATGGCCCCGGTTCACACCTGTGTGTTCTGTCGCCTGAAGCTCAAAAAAGTACATGAGCTTCTTTTTGGACAGATTACAGGCATTTTTCTGCTTTTTACATTGGTGACCCTTTGACATGTACAGAATCGCGGCAAAAAAAGCGTGACTTTCCACCTGAAAACGATACGCTCAGGTGTGAATGCATTAGTCCATGTGTGGTTAAACTTCCCTCATTTACAGACCGAAGTTCATCCCTTTGATCTAAGAACGAAAAGTTACAATGTTTATAGTTCTCTACCAGCGCGGACAATGTTATAAAACACTTGGCAGGCTGCCAGTTTTTTTCTTTTGATGGCTGAGTGAGCAGAGAACTCTTCTGTAACACTTGTTACATGATTGAATTGGGAAATTCTGCATAGAGATCGTGAGGGGGGGTTTGAATCGAGATCACGATTTTTTAACGATTAATCGTGAAGCTCTAGTATGCAGTCTAATGAACGCCAACTCAGTAAGCTCAGCTCGCTAAGATCTAGGAGTTATCAGGCTGGACTGCAGGCAAGTGTAAAATACAGCTAATATTGCATGTATGCATTCATTAAAAGAAAATAGTCACATGCATTTTTACTCGTTAGCGGTACTGCTTACCATGGTATACCAGTGACTGACAGGCATCCAGAAGGTGCTACTTCCACCTCTTGAACACCTGTTTTTTTTTTTTTTTCTTTGATTTTTAAATTGCCAAACATTGCAGGACCACGCTGCAGCTGAGCATTTGGCTCATGTTTGCGTTGTTCCTCCATTGAACTCAATAAGCATGTAAAAAATGCTGCAGCCCTGTCCGGCTGTATTGTTACAATTTGGGTGGGCAAAACTGTGGCTTAGCCGCCTGTTTTTACTGCCACCCGTCCGAAAAGAGCACTTGAGCCCTTACAGCAGCACTCAATCTTAGGCCAGGTTCACATGTGTGTGGCTGCGGCTCACAGCATGGGGTCCGATGCATCCCTGTTCACCGGTTCAGGTGTGAATCAGGTCCGAATTTTTGCACTGAATTCGCACCTGAACCGGACCCAAAGACGCACAAGACTCTTTTGGAATGCGGACCAAGGCTGCATGCTTGTTCCGGGTTCAGTGACTCAGAACCTATTTGTCATAGCCAGAATTTGCAAAAGGAATTAAGAGCCTCATTTACTACTTTTTCAAGTTTTTCATTTGCATATTTTTCTTCCTGAAACTATCTTCAAAGAAAAAAAAAAAAAAACTAAAATTTACAAACCTAAATATTTTGTATGGATTCTGCTTTTTTTTTTTTTTTTTTTTACATGAAATAAATATTTTACTATTGAAAGCCTCCATTTTTTCTGTCCTTAATAGACACCTTATAGAAACTCACATATATCCATTTAGCAAAGCATAAGCTTTTGATTTCTCATTTTTGAACCTTTGTCCCATTGGGGTAATTTTTGTTTTGTTCTCAGTCCTGTGTGATAATGGTCACCAGCACAAATCTGGTGAATCTTTCCAGTGGGGACAGATGGCAACAAAAAATTTACAGGGATTCTAACCCTACCCTAATGTATCCAAACCAAAAGAAGTTGTTTTGGCTATAGATCTACTGAACATATATTGAATAATATATGTTTGTGAATTGTTTTATTAATATGTGTCTACAATAAATCCCCTGTATCAAACATTTCTATGATGTTTATTAGCCTGTTAGCTATAGTCAAAACTCGGATTGGCGCTTTCTGTTTGTGTCCTTCTAGTTTCTTTGTTTGACATTTTGGACATCTCCAGTATGCTTGAATAGGTTCATCAATGGTCAAAATTGCACAGCATTTTTTTGTGGAAGTAAACCCTCCTATCGTTTTCAGCCAAGGAAGCTGCCATTTTTGCCTCTTTAATCTGCAACTGCCGTGATGCTGCACATGTGATCTGTTATTATCCCAGCCATTGGATGGTTTGACAGTTTGGTTGCGAGCACAACCAATGTGACAGCATTTACGGCATGCCGGGAATGTTAACTGTTTTTGACACTATCAAATCGGTGACCATCTTGACTCACAAATTTAGGATCATTGATAGGTAACAGGACTAAATAACATTGATTATCTTGTTAGTGTTCATCTGAAATTCAGTGGGATGTTTTAGGCAGCAAGTAAACGTGTTGTCTCTGACGTTGATGTGTTGAAAGCAGAAAAAATGGGCATTGCAGTTTGTTTTTGACTTGCATAGCCTCAGACAGGTCAGGGCGCCCCTGAGGACCCTTGTCCACAGCCTACAGTGCCTAGTGGGCAAGTGAGCATCAGAACTGGATCACGGAGCAATGGAAGAAGGTGGCCTGGTCCGATGAATTAAAAAAAAAAATTAAAATAATAAACCTGTTATACTTATCTGCTCTGTGCATTGGTTTTACACAAAGCAGCCCCAATCCTCCTTTACTGGGGTCTCCTGCCAGTGCTCCATGCTTCACCCCTTCGGCGAGTGTCCTGTGGGTACTTGTTTGTTTCTGAACCACTCTATCTGCATCCATTGACACAAACAAAGCGACTCAGCCCCCCTCTCCCTTGTCACAGCATTTGATTGACAGCAGCAGGAACCAATGAATTCCGCTGCTATCAGTCTGCCTAGTGAGACGGCGGCAAGAGCCGCTGCTCTCATGCACATCACTGTATCGGACTTTTTTTCCCCACAAATAGAGCTTTCTTTTGGTGGTATTTGATCGCCTCTGTGGTTTTTTTATTTTTTGCGCTATAAACAAAAAAAGAGCAACAATTTTGAAAAAAACGCATTATTTTTTACTTTTTGCTATATCCCCCAAAATATATAAAAAAAACAATTTTTTTTCCCTCAGTTTAGGCCGATATGTATTCTACATATTTTTGGTAAAAAAAAATCGCAATAAGCGTATATTGAGTGGTATGCGCAAAAGTTATAGCGTCTACAAAATAGGGGATTTATAGCATTTTTATTTATTTTTTTTTCTACTAGTAATGGCGGTGATCTGCAATTTTTATTGTGACTGTGACATTATGGTGGACACATCGGACAATTTTGACACATTTTTGGGACCATTGGCATTAATACAGCGATCAATGCTATAAAATTGCATTGATTACTGTAAAAATGTCACCAACTGTGAAGGGGTTAACACTAGGGGGCACGGGAGGGGTTAACTGTGTTCCCTGGGAGGTGATTCTAACTGAAGGGGGAGGAGACTGACTGGAGGAAGTGACTGATCGTGGTTCCTAGCTAATAAGAACACACGATCTGTCACTCCTGTCAGAACAGGGAAGTGTGTGTTTACACACACACTCGTCCCTATTCTGTCTCTCCTGCTCACAATTGCTCATGGCTGGCAGTCATCGCGACCGTCGGCCACAAGCACTGGCACTCCCACTGTGCAGCAGGTGCGCGCATGCCTGCTATCCCCGCGAGCCAACTTATAGCTACGACGACTCGCACAGGGGAGCCAACCTGCTGCAGTATAACTGCGGTGGTTGGTCGGAAAGAGGTTAAGGTAAAAAAAAACCTTTAAAGCGTTTGTTAACCCCATAAAAATTAAAAATACATGGATCCTGCTCCTTTTAGAGCATGTTATATGACACAGTGCTTGTCCTGTGTCATTTGGCCTCCCATAACACCTAAAAAACTGGCTGATCCTGCCAGTTTCTCCCCACCCCTCTGTAAACTGACCACGGTGTGTCATGGCTACTGAGCCCTGACACCGTGGTCTAGTTACGTGCTCCTGTCATCAGCAGCCTGCTATCTGCTCTCCTCTCTGCTCCTGTGTCCTCCCTCCTCTCCTCTCTGTGTGCGAGCCGCCCCTCCCCCTCCACCATCAGCACTACCTCCTATTGCAGTGTCCACATCTGTGAATGATTTATAAATATAAATGCAGTAAACACCTTGTTAAAGAGCCGAGATTGCGATCACATGACCATCCATTGCTCTCCTCCCCTCCAGACTGACATCAGCAGGACAATCTCAGCCCCGCCCGCTGCATCTCTGAGGAGAAAAGGAAAAAGCTGGCCAGTCGTGATCGCAATCTCAGCTGTGAAATTAGGTTTTTGCAGCATTTATTTTCATAAATCACACACAGAGGTGGACACTGCAATAGGAGGCAGTGCTGATGGCGTATACATGTTAGAGTCGCTTAACATCCACTTTAAGGCCTCAGAACCATTTTATTTAGAGCAGGGGTGCTTAACCCATGGCCCGCAACCTAAAACCAGGGAAATGGATGCACATGCTCTGGGATGGCGGGTTGGCAAACCCAGATCACGATCAAGGGGTTGTCGACCCGCCATCCCAGAGCATCAGAGTGCATGGACGTGGCAGCTGAGGAAGCAGACTGCCGCGGAGACAACCAAGTGCATTTCGCCTGGGACCTTTCTAGCATCCTGGAGAGCGGAGCTACTTTCACAATTATCCGCAGCTGCACCTGCGGCTTTCCTAAAGTTTAGCTGCACTGAGCTGTAGACCTCTATATTTTATCCTGCAGGTTTGGTACGCTTTCTGAAAGTGCACCACACCTGCAAGATGTAATAGAAGTCTATGGCTCAGTGCAGCTAACCTGCAGGTGCACTGTACTGAACGCGTGGTGCGGGTAAAACGCAGCGCATCAGTGTAAAAGCAGCCTTATAAGGGGGCTCAGGACAGGTAAGGGCTTGTATTTAAATTTGTGGTTTGGGGGGCAGTAAAACCCCCTAGTGCATTGTGGCCCCTGCTGTTCAAAAGATTGAGCTCCCCTGAAGTAGACTGTCGTCATAAGGGCAACGGAAGACAGGAACAATACACTAGTATAGAACATAATAAAAAAAAAAGAGACTTCCAGAATGTTAAAAGGTCTGATATAGTGTACCTCAACAGTGCTTATTGCCTCCTGTGTTGGACGGCCAGGCTCCTAAATTTCTTTATTTGCTTTTGAAACAAAAGCAGACCTTAACATCAAGTCAGTATCAAATCTGCTGCTTAACCTTATCTCTGCATCTATTAGGCAATTGGAGACGCCAGTCCTCTGAATGGCTCCATCATTTACATTTTTGGAATGGATGTGAGCAAGCACATAAAATGTTCAGAACAATAACATCTAAACAGGCTTAGGCAATAAAAAACATGTTTCATATCTCTTTTAATCTTTAACAAAATTTACTTGTGCTGAAAAGAGTTATAAATTTTGACTTCCAAGTATAAATAACACATCAGTGAAGGTTATGGCAGATTTTTATTTACTGGCAGTTTTTTTTTTTTTTTTCCCTCTTTCTTCATCTTCTTGGAAGATTTGCTGTGCAGCTGATAGTGACTCACTGAAAACGTTTGCAGGCTTAACTGCTATGTTGTATCTATTAAACACTTGCCATCTCTGGTTACATGTTGTGGTGAAAAATACATGCCTTTCCCTCTTCAGATCTACCGTATGTTTTGTATAAAAATGCAGAAACTGCTCAGGTCGTAAACTGCTGTTTTCCAAAGCGGCTGCTAATATTGACTGATCTTTTCAGGGTTTACCCACACGCCATGCAGCAACCTTTAACTTGTGCCAAGAAAGAGAGAATCGTTACGGCCTTTTCACAAGGCATGTATGAAAGAGTCATGAACAGTTTTTAGGTTTTAGGTGGAGCAACAAATTATTTGTGCTGTTAGGAAAGTAGAAAGAGTTGCCCTAAATTCAATGCAACCTGTATAATTAAAATAAAAAAAAAAAAAAAAGTTAAAAAACAAAATAAAAAACTTTTGAGTCTAGGGTTCATATGGCTATGCCTCACTTCCCACAACACAGTGCTTTATGAGCAACCTGCCCCAGACACTGTTACCGGGGGGCTGTGGGGGGTGCCTAATTAATTGCAAATACCAATTTTCCAGAAATCTTCTTTCACATCGTATTGATTGGGATCCAGTTGTGCTCCCACTTCCAGGTAAGATTGGCGCATGCCGATCTACGATATTTCCGGCCCCGCATGCCGTCTGGGACACAGAGGTGGGACATTCAGAAAGTGCAGCGTGACTTGCGCATGTGCAGTATCAAACAGGCTGTGAAGTCGTAAGGCTTCACTTCCTGTTTCCCTTATTCAGATGCCGGCTCCTGCATCCAAAGCTAATTGACGAATCAGCTAGGGGTGCTGACATCGTGGGATACCTTGTAGCTTCTGACTTTAATTTTTTTTTACAGACTGGGACTTCTCTTTAACATCTCCTTCTAGTTTTGTGGGGGGAGAAAAGTAATCAGCCAGCTGAACTTCTTGGTTCCGCTCCAGGAAGTGCACTCTTATATTCCTATAGAGTCTATTAGGGGATCATTGACCCTGTAATGTGGTAGCCATTACAATAGAACTAGGGACTGGTGGGGTTAAGACTCTTTAGCAGGGTGGCAAACAACACTCACAGCAAAATAGGTAGTGTAGAGATCTTTTTCTGTAATCTTAGATTACAATTCACACCACAATAAATTCACATATTTGTAACTGCACAGTTTTTCAATACTGTATCCCCTATATGTAGACAATAAAATCCACCAATCCTGTGACACTTGTATATAAATCAAGCCCACAATAGTATAATACACTAATCCATTGCAGACAGGATGGGTCGCATTAGTTGCAGGGTGAGGCATGGCTGAGTCCCTGTGTTTTTACGTTTTTAGAGTTAAAATATTTTTATACTGTCCTTTTAAATGTTTTTATTTTTTTTTCACTTTTATTGCTGTCACAAAGAATGTAAACATCCCTTGTGACAGTAATAGGCAGTAACAGGTACTCTTTATGAAGGGATCTGGGATCTACTGTATGTGCACTATGCTGAGTGCACTAAACTTGTAAGTGTATTTTTTAACCTTTTGTAATAAAGCTTATAGAAATAATTTTACGCTCATGAGTTCTGGCCTCCTGACAGACCGTTGCATCTTTCATCCAGTTCTGCACTGACATTTCTGGATTCTGAGTCATGGGGAAAGCAAAAGAATTGTCAAAGGATCTGCGGGAAAAGGTAGTTGAACTGTATAAAACAGGAAAGGGATATAAAAAGATATCCAAGGAATTGAGAATGCCAATCAGCAGTGTTCATACTCTAATCAAGAAGTGAAAGATGAGGGGTTCTGTTGAAACCAAACCTCGGTCAGGTAGCCCAACTAAAATTTCAGCCACAACTGCCAGGAAAATTGTTCGGATGCAAAGAAAAACCCACAAATAACTTCAGGTTAAATACAGGACTCTGAAAACGTGGTGTGGCTGTTTCAAGATGCATAATAAGGAGGCACTTGAAGAAAGATGGGCTGCATTATTGAGTCGCCAGAAGAAAGCCATTACTACACAAATGCCACAAATTATCCCGCTTACAATACGCCAAACAGCACAGAGACAAGCCTCAAACCTTCTGGCACAAAGTCATTTGGAGTGATGAGACCAAAATTGAGCTTTTTGGTCACAACCGTAAACCCTACATTTGGAGAGGAGTCAACAAGGCCTATGATGAAAGGTACACCATTCCTACTGTGAAACACGGAGGTGGATCGCTGATGTTTTGGGGATGTGTGAGCTACAAAGGCACAGGAAATTTGGTCAAAATTGATAGCAAGATGAATGCAGTATGTTATCAAAAAATACTGGAGGAACCTTTGCATTCATCAGCCAGGAAGCTGCGCATGGGACGTACTTGGACATTCCAACATGACAATGATCTAAAACACAAGGCAAGTCGACCTGTCATTGGCTACAGCAGAATAAAGTGAAGGTTCCGGAGTGGCCATCTCAGTCTCCTGACCTCTATATCATTGAGCTACTCTGGGGAGATCTCAAACCTGTAGTTCATGCAAGACAGCCCAAGAATTTACAGGAACTGGAGGCTTTTTGCCAAGAGGAATGGACAGCTTTACCCTCTGAGAAGATAAAGAGCCTCATCCACAAATACCACAAAAGACTTCAAGCTGTCATTGATGTCAAAGGGGGCAATACACGGTATTAAGAACTGGGGTATGTAAATTTTTGATCAGGGTCATTTGGATAGTTTCTGTTGTCATTATGATTTAAAAAGAGTAAACACAGTAAATGACTTCAGCCAAACACAAACCATGAGTAAAATAAAAGTTTGTGTTATCATTCATATTCTCTGAAAAATGGCCAAGAAATCATGAATTCTGCCAGGGTATGTAAACTTATGAGCACAACTGTGTGTGTATATGTATGTATGTGGTCCTCGGGTTACAAATAAGATGGGGTCTGTAGGTTTGTTCTTAAGTTTGAATCTGTTTGTAAGTCAGAACAGGTAATTTTTTTAAGTGTAGCGCCAGCCAAAAAAAATATTTTTAAGCTTTTTGGATAGCATAGCTAAGGGTCAACACCCATGTAACGTTTGTTTTGCTGTCTGTGCTCCTGTTCAGAAGATTTCATCTCCCTTTCTGTCCCAATGACAATTGGCTTTTGAAAATTTTGGGTTGTTGTGGAAGCAAGCCTTGGTGATAAAGCATCAGTGGAGGTACCTTTTTTCCCATAATAACGCTTACAGGAGTGAATTTCCCTTCCTAGGAGTAGATTTCCTCTCACTTCCTGTTGTCTCCCTCCGTTTGTAAGTAGGAGCCGTTTGTAAGTCAGCTGTTTGTAACTAGGGGACTGCCTGTGTGTGTGTGTGTGTGTGTGTGTGTGTGTGTGTGTGTATATATATATATATATATATATATTAGTTGAGCACCCCTGAAGTAGACTGTATATATAAAGGCAATGGAAGACCGGAACAATACACTAGTATAGGACATGAAAAAAAAAAAAGAAGAGACTTCCAGAATGTTAAAAGGTCTGATAAAAAATTTTAGACCTTTAATTTCTTTGTAAGTGGGCAAACTTACAAAATCTGCACGGGATCAAAAAATATATAAAAAAGCCACTCAAGAAAAGCCACATGCAGTCATGACTGAGCTTTGTCAAAATGCTCTAATTGAAAATTCTGAGGCCACATGGAAAAGATGTTATGGTCAGATGAGACTAAAATTGAATTATTTGGCCTCAAATCCAATACAGCTCACCTTTTCAAAAAACACCATTCCTACAGTAAAGCATGGAGGTGGTAATATCCTGTTATGGGGGTGTTTCTCTGCAGCAGGGACCAGAGCACTTGTCAGGATAGAAGGAAAAATGGAATGGGCAAAATACCATCAATTTTTTTAGGAAAATCTGCTGCCCTCTGCCAGAAAGTTGTCAATGGGAAGGTGGTTTACCTTCCAACATGACAATGACCCAAAGCACACAGCAAAAATGACCACACAGTGGTTGAAGGATAAAAAGGTGAATGCCCTTGCATGGCCTAGTCAGAGCCCAGACCCCATTTTGATGGTGGAATTAATTATTAGGGATGGGACCAGAACTTCCGAACACCGCGAACGTTCAGACCTGAACAACGAACCCCATTAAAGACAATGGGAACCGAACGTCAGATATCAAAAGTACCCATTTTGAAGGCTTAAATGCAAGTAATTAGGCATACAATGGTTATAGGGGTCCAGGTCCTGCCCTGGGGGACTTCTTTGGATAGAAGTAACAAGTGCGTTAAAATGGGTCTTTGGGTGTCGTGGCGCCTTCCCACCGTAACCCTATAGAGATAATGTTGATGAAAGCAAGAATTTGCCTTGCTGTAAAAAATTGCAATGATATACACCTGTCAAACAGGTGCAGAAAAATTACTCTTTAGGTGTCGGGGCGCCTTCCCACCTTAACCCTATATAGGTGCCCTTGATGAAGGCAAAAAAATTTGCAATGTTATGCACCTGTCAGAAAAATTGGTCTTTGGGTGTTAATTGTGCCCATGAAACCTATACCAAAAACACTCTTCCAGGTTAAATGATTGAACACCCTCAAAGCAAGGCAGCATGCTGGCCCCCTTACAGTGCCAAGGGAACGTCTGCAGATTGGTGGAATTAATTATCTGTGTATGAAGGCACATAATGTAATTTATCCCCGGAGTCATCAGGAGGGGAGGAGGGATTTTTTTTTTTTTTTTAGATAAGCATACCTTCCCCTCCTGTCTGCATGTCTGAGCTAAAGGCAGATGGATTCCAAGAAGTAAATGCATCTGCCCTTACTCAAGATGGTCACGACCAGAAATGCCAGGGTTTTTTTTTTTTCTAAAGGAGATGTATGGGATTTTTTTTTTTTGCAGATTTATACTTGCCTAGCCGGATGCAGCATCGGTTCGATGCTGCATCTGTCCCCCACCGGCTCTAACACAGAGAAACAAGCGATCACGCACTGATGAATGCTCGGTTCTCAGGGCTCCCTGAGCAGAGAGCTGGTAACTTTGTCATCGGCTCTCTGCTCTGCACCCCCCCTTTGCTCAGTGGAGTGCTAGGCTGTGGAGGGGGCAGGAGCAGCCAGCTCGCTGAGAGGGTGAGCCGGGTGCTGGTCCAGGCATGTGGGTGGATCCCGACCATATGGTCACGATCCTTCCTGAGCCTGAACCTTCAGCCTGCTGTCTGCTGAAAATGGGTCACAGAAGTGCAATCCGTCCATCTGTACGAGCTTTGGCTGTACTTCTCCTATATTATTGGCAATACCCCCTACTAAGTATTAAAGAAATTTGGGTGTGTATAAGGCTGCTGCTACCTAGTACACTCCTATATAAAAAGTACTTTAAGCACACAGATGACATTGACCTGAGAAAAGAATCTGTCACCAAGAATCTGTTCTCTGTCAACCTACTAATCAAAAGTACTTGGAGGGGTGCAAGCTATCCATATGGCATAAGGAGTAACAAATATGCACTTAAATACAGCAGTACATTATTTTCCCTAGAATTAATTTACCAGCATAATAAACACACTGTCTAAACACCCATACAAAGCCCAGGTATTTGATTTCCGACACCCCATATCACTGTCCTGCTGGCAGTGGCATTAGAGGGTTGTGGGCGTCATTGTTCTTTCTGACAAGCCATTTAAAAGCAAAAAGCTGAAGAGATCGCTGCAATTGGTTAATAGACATGTCACGTAATGCCATAACATATTTAATAGTAAGTGGTTTACCTGCAGCTTATTTACCAGGCCATTGCATACAAATAATGAAGACTGTGATCTATTATTTTTTCTGGAAGGGAAAGCACGCACTGCTTGTAATATTCACATGTGTGTAAGGCTTTAATGAATTGACATTCTGGTTATATTTGCTGGCGTGCCCACTTATTATGCAGAGTACAGAAGTTAGCTGTAGTAGTAGGAGTTGTGTTATTACCACTTTATTTATTGCCACCACATTCCACAGTTCCTTACAATTTGAGGAAGACAGAAATAAATATGCGAGATTGACATAATGCAATAAACTGAACCATAATAAAGGAAATCACAATCCTCTATTGCATACAGTCTAAAAGGCACAAGCAAAGAGGCCAGTGCTTTCTTGTACTAAAGTACCTGGCCATAGACACCCAACATCAGTCATATGCGCATGTTCATTGGCAAAAGAATACTTTGGAGCTAGAGCCTTCCAGCATATACCAAATGTCTATGCATTTAAAAGCGCTAAAGGACACCATTTTTAGTACAATCCTTGCTTCCCTATTGAGTTTTTATAGATTAGTTCAGGGCTATACTTCTTGATTCTGTATGCCCTGTGTAAGGCCCTGCTCAATCTACAGGAACACTTTTGGTCGCGGCCAGCATTCAAAAGATTCTGTCCCCAGATTAAACCCCCAGATTAAACACCAGATTAGGCTACCTGCACAGGTAGTTTTTTTTTCCACATAAGTATGCGGTTATAATAACTTTCAGACTAGCATTTACAAATTAATGCTGGTGTGAGCTAGTCCTAAAGGCTTTCACTATGTAATTTTTGCCATGTCCTTTATTAAAATGTATTTACTATGTAAATTATTTATTATTATTATACAGGATGTATATAGCGCCAACAGTTTACGCAGTGCTTTACAATGTAGAGGGGGGACAGTACAATTTAACCGATTCCCGACCAGCTCACGTAGATTTACTGTGACACAATGGCACTGCTGCAGGGGTCCCCTTTAAGAGCTGCCAGAGGGCATGCGCGCCTGCTGTACAGCAGGGGACTCAATGCGCGTGGCCGGCGCGCATGATCGCTGACGGCCATGTGCGATCGCTTGCATGAGAGCCAGCACAGCGATTTGTGTGTGTAAACACACAAATCCCTTTTCTGTCAGGGGAGAGGAGGCATATCCTTTGTTCCTACTAAGTAGGAACAGCGATATGTCGTCTTCTCCAGTCAGTCACATCCCCATACAGTTAGAACACATCTAGGGAACACACATTTAACCCCTTAATTTCCCTCTAGTGTTAACCCCTTCCCTACCAGTGACATTTACAACGTAATCCGTGCATATTTATAGCACTGATCGATGTATAAATATCAATGGTCCCAAAAATGTGTCAAAAGTGTCCGATCTGTCTGTTGCAATGTTGCAGTACCGCTAAAAAGATCACCGCCATTACTAGTAAAAAAATAAAATTAAAATGGCCATAAATCTTTCCCATAGTTTGTAGATGCTATAACTTTTGCGCAAACCAATCAATATATGCTTATTGTGAATTTGAATAACAATGAAGTGGTTAAAATACAGTTCAATACACAAGGAATAGGAGGGTCCTGTTCATAGAGCTTACAATCTAAGGCTGCTTTCACACAGAGTTTTTCAAGCGTTTTTGTGTTATGGTTACAGTCAGGTTGAAAAAAGACACAAGTCCATCTAGTTCAACCAAAAAAATAAAAATAAAAAATACCATCCCATATACACAAACCTTTACCCCCAGTTGATCCAGAGGAAGGTGAAAAACCCCAGTAATGCATGCTCATATTTGCTACAGCATGGGAAATAATATCCTTCCTGATCCCCTGAGAGGCAATCGGATTTTCCCGGGATCAACTTTACCTATAAATGTCAGTACCCAGTTATATTATGTACATTTAGGAAAGAATTCAGGCCTTTCTTAAAGCAATCTACTGAGCTGGCCAGAACCACCTCTGGAAGGAGTCTACTCCACATTTTCGCAGCTCTTACTGTGAAAAAAACCTTTCCGTTATTTGGAGATGAAATCTTTTTTCCTCCTAGATGTAAAGAGTGCCCCCTTGTCCTCTGTGATGACCTTAAAGTGAATAACTCAACACTAAGTTCACTATATGGACCACTTATATATTTGTACATGTTGATCACATCCCCCCTTAATCTCCTCGTCTCAAGAGAGAATAAATTCAGTTCCTCTAATCTTTCCTCATAGCTGAGCTCTTCCATGCCTCTTATCAGTTTGGTTGCCCTTCTCTGCACTTTCTCCAGTTCCCCGATATCCTTTTTGAGATCTGGTGCCCAAAACTGAACTGCATATTCCAGATGAGGTCTTACTAATGATTTGTACAGGGGCAAAATAACATCTCTCTCTGTGGAGTCCATACCTCTCTTAATACAAGAAAGGACTTTGCTCGCTTTGGAAACATTTAAAAAAAAAAAAAAAAAAAAAAAAGCGCACCTGAAAAGCTCAAGAAAAATGCTTTAAAATCAAATGTTTTCACACTGGGGTGGTGTGCTTTTGTTGCAGTGAAAAAAATCCTGATTGCAGCATGTTTAGGGAACTAAAAAAGCACCAAAAATGCTCCTCTCCATTAAAATGAATGGGAACCGCCTCAAAAAAAACTCCCACTAAGCATTTTTGGTGCAATTTTTGAGTCACATGTCCTTTACAAACTGCACAGAAAATGCTGCAGAAGCACTCCATTAACGTATAAGCGTTTTACTGACAGTTTTGAAGCAAACCAGTGTGAAAGTGCTCTTAAGGGAGGTGCGAGGTGGTACAAAAGGTAATAGATGCGGGGGATGATCTGATGGAGATGACTCCGGTACAGTTTTTAGGTGGGGGTGGGGTAGGCTTCCCTGAATAAGTGAGTTATCAGGGACCGCCATGAACTGAAATCCAATGCCTTTGACTAAGGATAATTTCACTGTGATAAAGCCGTGGTTTTAGAGCAGCCTATTCAGACCATAGGAGGGAAATGTTTTTCATTTTTTTTTTTTACAATGCAGGCATAACTATGAAAAATATAATATTTGAATGTTAGAGTTCTATAGCAAAAAGAGTTGATTAATTGGCATTAATGACCAAAATCACTGCAACGGCTAGGCACACTATCCCTGTTAGGATACCCTGCCACTTTATTTTATAAATTTTTTAGAAATTGTAATATTTAACTGTATAAATATTAATTTGGCATTTAAATGTGTAATCAAGGTCAAAACAAGGGCAGATTGTCTTAACGACAGAGTGTAAAGGAGCCTGGTGCTTTAATAGATTTCAAACTTGAGCCTTTCAAACAAAATGAAATAGAGCGATTAATCCCGCAGTTGTACGCAGAATTAAAAAAAAAAAGGTAAAAAAACGAAACAAAGAAAAGAATAATTTCAGTAACAAAAGCCTGGGACCCATAGAGAATTAAATTGTGTGGAAGTAATCTGTAACCTTATGAGTTAAGAATATCGCTGATCGTACATTTGTCTTTCTTTTTTCTTTAATATAACAAAATAATTGGTGTCTTCTTGAATTAGCCTGTTTGGGGTGCATTTTTTTCTGATCAGAGGCAGGGGCAGTTTTAAACATTCCCTTTAACTATTGCATTACCATTCTGAGCTTTGTTTACCAATGGAGGTCTAAGGCTTTCCATACATGATCAAGAGAGAACAGCTCCACCATATTAAATGTACTAATCAAAGTACACCTATACCCAAATTAGTACACCTATACCCAAATTACAAAACATATAGTGCAAACATAATTTTAAAACAATGCACACGACACTAAAGAGTTTATAAATGAGTGTATATTAATGTATTTAAATGGCTGGTTTTCTTTCCATATATAACTGCTTCCTCCTGCAGGGTAACAATATTTTGTTTCCAGTGAATTCACTGCACCATTGTGACCCTGTGAAGTAGTGTTCTAATATATGCAAAGTAAAAAAAGTGGGAGACTGGAGGAGGAAAATTGAGGTTTAAAATAAAGGATTCTTGGGACTGGGGCGTGGGGGGAGGGGGTAAAGTGATATATGAAATATAAAGTGTTTTCTGTGCTGTGAGGGTTTCTGGGGGGCGGCTACGCCAGGCTGGCCTGCTCGCCTTGGTCCCTCTAGCCCCCTTCCCTGTCATTTTAGGTGACGGGGGGGTACCGGCGGCTACCGTCGGAGTGCCACCCCTGGAAAAGAGGCTCGCAATATGGGATCTAGCTGGATTCTTATGTGTGGGCTTAGGGCCGGCAGGGCTGGGGGGGGAGTGGGAGAGGTTTGGGAGAGGAGGGGGGAGGGGCCCCACCTGCAGGGAGGGAAGTTAGTACACAGAGGACGTCAGACAAGGGGGGATAAGGGCAACCTATACTTATGCTGGAGCTAAATTTTGTGACTTATAACGTTAAGGGACTAAATTCCCCAGCAAAAAGACATAAAATACTTAAGGAACTCCAACACTATAGAGCTGACGTAGTATTCCTTCAGGAGACCCACTTGACCCTGGAATCAAATATTAAATTATATTCCCCACGGTTGCCCTTCTGGTATTACAGTGACACACCTATCAGGAGATCTAAAGGAGTGGCAATTGGGTTTTCAAAATCCGTTAAATTTTCAGTGTTGGAAAGGTTGACGGACCCAGAGGGCCGTTATCTATTCCTTAAGGGTAACCTGGGGAATAAAAAGCTCACTCTAGTGAACGTCTACTGCCCCAATAAAAACCCGATTGGGTTTCTAAAACTGGTATTGTCTAAACTGTTGGAATTTAGGGAGGGAGAAGTGGTGTTGGCGGGGGACTTTAATTTCTGTCTTGACCCTGCTCAAGATAGTACATCCCGGAACAGGGGACAAGACAAGTAAGGTTCAATTAAGTATGATCAGGCGACGGCTGCACCAATGCCATCTGATAGATGTGTGGAGGATGCAGCATGTAAAAACTAATGACTACACCTTCTCCCCTGTGCACGGGACGTACTCAAGACTGGATTATATACTGATGGATCATAGTCTACTGGATCATGTCGAGGAGTCCAGAATTGAGGTTACCTCATTATCAGACCACTCGCCCGTTTCAATGAGGATTAGGATCCCGGAACCCCAAAGAGAGCCCTTTTCGTGGAAGCTGAACGAAAATTTACTTAAGGACCAACAAGTTTTAGAAAAGATTCAGGAGGAAATTTAATTTTTCTTCAGAGTCAACGATACAGGGGAAATTTCCCCTCCGGTGTTATGGGAGGCATACAAAGCGTACATTAGAGAGGTTCTGATCTCCATAGGGGCTGGGGTAAAAAAGAAGAGAAGAGAGGGAAAGGCTTATCGAGGAAATTTTTGTACTAGAACAGAACCACAAAAAATAAAAGGGCCAGAGCCAGGACAGCTTCCGTCAATTAGTTGCCAAAAGGGAAGAGTTAAGAGACAGTATGGAGCAAGATTCTAAAAGGTCCCTCAATAAATTAACAAAAGAGAGATACTTGTTAGGAAATAAATCCGGTAAACATCTGGCGAGGATATTGAGAAAGAAAAGGGACCTGAACTACATCGAGAAAATACAAAACAAAAAAGGGGAAGCAGTAGGTACAAGCAAAGGAATAGCGGAAGAGTTTAAAACATTTTTTGAAGCTTTATACTCCATCAGACAAAAGGGTTGGGGAGAAAGATCAATGATGCTGAAGGTGGAAGAATTCCTGAAGGAGGCCGGGGTGGCCGAGTTGTCTGAAGAGGATAGAGATTTCCTTGACAGACCTATAGCGGAAGATGAAATATATTCAGCTCTAAAGAATGCCCCAAAGGGAAAAAGCCCAGGCCCCGACGGATATACTATATTATATCTGGAAAAATTTAAACATATTCTGGTACCTAGGTTAAGCCTATACTGGAACAAATTGGGTCCTAACTGTCCAATGGAGGGAGGGGCCCTGGCAGCGACTATTACATTGATTTTTAAAGAAGGCAAAAATAGGGAGCTTTGTTCTAGTTATAGACCTATTTCATTATTGAATGCCGATGTGAAGCTATATGCCAAGGTTCTGGCTGGTAGACTAAGGGACAAAATGACCACTCTGGTGCACCCAGATCAGGTGGGTTTTGTACCGGGGAGGCAGAGTAGGGACAACTGAGTGTGATCAGTACTCCTGCTGGAGTCCACCAAACTAGGGGGGCCCCCAGTTCTATTCCTGTCAATGGACGCCGAAAAGGCGTTTGACAGGGTAGATTGGGGGTGTATGATTAAAACCCTAGAAACAATGGGGATAGGCCCAAGGTTCATTTCTTGGGTTAAAATACTCTACACCAGTCCTTTGGCATCTGTAAAAGTGAATGGGGTTTCCTCTGATCCTTTTCGGATGGAGAATGGCACCAGGCAGGGGTGCCCACTAGCCCCCCTCCTCTTTGTCCTTACTTTGGAATCCTTATTGTCTACTATCCGCAACAATCCAGACTGTAGCGGGGTGAGGATAGGATCAGAGAAGCACAAACTCGCGGCCTTTGCCGACGATGTGATGTTCTTTATCACAAACCCCAGGATTACGATCCCGAATATAATACAGGTCCTTAAAAGGTTTGGGGAGATCTCAAATTTTAAAATCAAACCTGGCAAGTCCGAGGTGCTCAATGTGAATGTGGGTATACAAGAGGAAAAGAGCCTCGCAGGGGCGTTTCCCTTCCCTTGGAGAAAGGAGATCAACTATTTGGGGATTAAATTATCAAACACCCTGAAAAAAATGTATTTAAACAACTACATTCCCTTGTTGGATGAAACCAGACGAGAAGTAAGATGTCTCGCTCCACGTCCCCTCTCATGGTTCGGACGTATTAATGCAGTGAAAATGATTATAACGCCTAAGATATTGTATAAGTTCCAGATGCTCCCCATCCCACTCCCGCAGTCATACTTTAGGGCCTGAAGGGGCTTGATCTCGAGGTTTGTCTGGAGTGGCAAAAAACCACGAATTGCTCGATCAGTCCTGAGTAGGGGGAAAGAAAAAGGGGGGCTTGCACTCCCAGATTTCAATAAATATTATATTTCGGTGGTACTCGCACGAGTTATAGAATGGTCAAAGGGGGCCTTGGACAGGAGATGGGTAAATATAGAACACAGTTTGAGTAGTAGAGATTTAGGTCACATTATTTGGAACCCCCCTAATTTTAGAGCACTGAGCACAGAGACTGCGGTATTAACACGCAATTCTTTAAAATTTTGGGATCAGGTCCACACTTAGAATAAGTGGACTTATAATTCACCTTTGATATATTTGAAAGAGAATACTTTTTTTTTGAACCTGCGAGGAGGGAGGTGGGAGGGAGTTGGATTAAAAGGGATAGTACACAATTAAAAGATGTAATTAGAGAGGGGAAAATATGCACGTATTCTGATTTGAAGGACAGGTCTGAGTATTTCTCGATTGATCCATGGAGGTATCTCCAGCTGTCTTTTTTTTTTTTTTATCGAAAAATTACTGAAACCACTCAGAAGTGAGGAGGAGTATAGGCCTCTTGCGCAGCTCTGTGTGAGGGAGCAATCGAGGGGCCTTGTTTCTCAAATCTATAAGATTCTGAGCGAGAGGGAGGGGCTGGAGGTGCCCCCATATATCAAGAAATGGGAAAGGGAGGTGGGGTCACGGTGTAGTAATTCCACATTAGGAAAGATTTTGAAGATGTTACATAATTCAGCAGTAGATAGTAAGAGGACTGAGATAAATTTCAAATGCCTAGCAAGGTGGTATGCCACCCCAGACAAAATAAGCAAATTTGACCCAGCAAAATCGGAGAAATGTTGGAGGGGGTGTGGTGTTGTGGGAACGATGGCACATATCTGGTGGGAGTGTGCCGTCATTTAAACATTCTGGGAAAAAATTATAAAACGAACTAAAGTAATTACGGGTAAACCCTTGGTAGAAGATCCATGGGTTTGTTTATTCCATGGTACTGAGGAGCCCATTAAGCAGTATCAAACATCCATCGTACCCATTTTGCTGGACGCGCCAAGAAGCACATTGCGAGGAATTGGTTGGTCCCAACAAGCCTTAACATTCGAGATTGGCTCTTCTGTATAAATGAAATATATAACGTGGAGTGTCTGGATAGTGAGGGAGTAGAGCCAGATGAGGGGGAGCTTCAGGCTGATAAATGGGCTGTAAGGCGGAAAGCTAAAAGCTAGGAGGTCTACTTCTTGGAAGGTCTATCAATGCACATGGAAGACTTATTTTGCTTGGTGCAAGGAAAGAAATTCAGAAAATATTCTTTGGGGTATATCCTGACCTTTTTTTAAATTAGGTCTGGACTAATAATTGGCACTGAGTACCATCAAAGATAAAATCCACTAGCTCCACATTCTTCAATCTATAGGCCTGTAGAAGGAGCAGTAGACTCAGAGCGCGTAGCCTGTTTGTTCTCTCCAGAACTTCCTCCCTTGTTGCTTCCCCTGGTTCTGCTTCCTGTGACATCATCGCCTGTGTTCCACCTGCGTTCCACGTTGGACCTGGCTGTCTTCCTGGTGGCCACAGGAAAAGGCTACACATTTTGTCTCCCACGACCACCTCCCTGTGGATTAGGATGGACCAGCGACTGGACTGCAACTTGTGCCCACAGCACAGATGACCCTGATTTTATTCACCTTCCTGTAAGTGCATTAATTGCTATGTCATTAAAATCTTAACTTATTGCACTTAGGTGGCGCTTCCTTTTTGTTCCCTTGTCAACCACAAGCTACAGCAATTTGTGTCCCGATCAAGGGATCCTCTGGCAATCGGAGCAGATGCTCTGATAGTTCCGTGGAGACAGTACTCCCTGGTTTATGCTTTCCCTCTGATCCCTTTCCTTCCACATTTGTTGCGCAGGATTCGGAAAGAGGGGGGTCATTCTGGTGGCACCAGCCTGGCCCAGAAGGCCCTTGTTTCCCAGAGATTGTGAGACCTACTGTCTCAAGGTCCTATATTCCACCCCAATTTACAGTCTCTAAATTTGACGGCATGACTATTGAAGCCAGGGTGCTGAAGGACCGTGGCATATTGGGACCAGTAGTGTCTACCCTAGTGAATGCTAGAAAAGCTGTCACTAGGAAAATGTATTATTAAGGTATGGAAAACTTATATTGCTTGGTGTGCAGCCAAAAATCCTCGGAAATGCGTGATTGGGAGAATTCTCTTTTCTACAGTCTGTGGAAATCAAATTGGCTTTGCGTACAATCAGAGGTCAAGTTTCGGCCCTATCAGTATTCTTCCAAAGGCCTTTAGCCATTCACTGATCCGAACCTTTATGCAGGGGGCAACTCACTTGCTTCCGGAACCCCATTAGGTCACCTATGTGTCCTTGGGACTTGAACTTTGTGCTGTCTGTGTTACAGAAACCATTTGAACCTATCAAGGAAATTCCATTAGACTTGCTGTCACGCAAGCTAGCCTTCCTGATGGCCATCACCTCGGCTAGAAGGGTGTCGGAGTTGGCGGCGCTTTCGTGCAGGGATCCATACTTGATCCTTCACCAAGACGGGGTCGTGTTATGACCTGCACCATCCTTTTTGCCAAAAGTGGTGTCAGGCTTTCATTTAAATAAGGATATTTTGCCTTCTTTTTTCTCTCAGCCTCGCTCGGCGGAAGAGAGACGACTGCATTCATTGGACGTTGTCCGGGCAGTCAAGGTTTATTTGTCTAGATCTGCGGAGATCCGAGTATTAGACTCCTTTTTTGTTTTACCAAAAGAACCCAAGAAGGGGCAGGCAGTTTCCAAGGCTTTCATGGCCAATTGGGTCCGTCAATTGATCATTCAGGCCTACGGTCTGAAACATAAAGCTCCTTCCTTTAGGGTGAGAGCTCATTCTACCAGGGGTGTAGGAACGTCCCTGGGCTTTTCACCATCGTGTATCTGTGGCTCAGATTTGTAAGGCTGCTACCTGGTCTTCAGTGCATACGTTCACAAAATTTTATCAAGTGGATGTTCGAGCAGCCAAGGATTTGTCTTTCGGCCGCAGTGTACTGCGGGCTGCCGTATAAGTTCTGATAGCTATTGTTTGGCAGGGTGTCTCTCTCCCCTCAAGGCTGTTGCTCTGGGACGTTCCAGCAGGTAGTGAATTTTAGCTTGACTCTGTGTCCCATGATGTGTGAAAAAGAAAATAGGATTTTTTCGTCATACTTACCTGTAAAATCCTTTTCTTTGAGTACATCATGGGACATAGAGATCCCTTCCCTCTTTTTTTGAGGATTCAGTGCTTGCTACAAAACTGAAGTGCTTCCTGTGTGGGAGGGGGTTATATAGGGGATCACTTCCTGTCTAAATACCTTTGGTCTACCAGTGTCCATTTACCTGAAGATGGAGTATAACCCAGCAGGTAATGAATATTAGCCTGACTCGATCTCCCATGATGTACTCAAAGAAAAGAATGTTACATGTAAGTATGACGAAACAAATACTATTTTTCACTTATTTACATAGAAAAAAAAAATGTTGAGGGCCTGGAGACAAAGCAAATACATTGTATGCCAGAGAATTCCCCAGCTGACAGCAGGGATGCTTAATTGTTTGTTAGGATGCCAATGGGTGCTGACTCCTTAAAGTGGAGTTCCACCGCTCATCTGATTCCTCCCCCCTTCCGGTGCCACAATTGGCACTTTTGAGGGGGGTGCAGATACCTGTCTACTACAGGTATTTGCACCCACTTCCTGGAATAGACCGCAGGAGTCACCCCCCCCCCCCGCTGTCTCCTGGGAAACACACAGGTCCCAGGAGATAGCGGGGACCACTTAGGACGCGCAGCGCGACTCGCGCATGCGCAGTAGGGAACCGGGAAGTGAAGCCACAACGCTTCAATTCCTGATTCCCTCACAGAGAATGGTGGCAGCAGCCGAGAGCCGAGCGATTGATCGGCTTCGGCTGCCGACATCGCTGGACTCCAGGACAGGTAAGTGTCCATTTATTAAAAGTCAGCAGCTGCAGGATTTGTAGCTGCTGGCTTTTAATATTTTTTTTTTGGACTCCCTCTTTAACAACCAATGACTAATCCCTGCTGCTGCTCCTAATGACCAACAGACATTGCAGGCAAAAACACACCAAAAATGCACGTGCATGCAGTTTTGGTACATCTCTATTGAAGTCTTATGGGATACAAAATCATGCTGCATCGCACCAAAGTAGTACAGTACCCTTTTTTCCAAAATTGCTCTGTTCTGAGATGCATTGATGTGAACGGGCACCATTGAAAGCAATGTGATTTCTATTGTCACATAATTCTGTGCAACTCAAATCACATCTAAAATCACACTAGTGTGAACCAGGTCTAAATGTTAACTCTGCTTTAAAATAATAAACTGTAAAGAGCAATACATAAAGCAATGGGAGGCTGAAAATATATCCCCAGTTCAATCAACGGGCCAAACAAATTAGCAAATACTTTAAATGCTATTCCGCAAATGTGCCACTGTATTGTTACACTTAAGAAAAGCCTAGAAAATTATATATCTACAATCCTAAATAAAACCAGAACCCTAGCAAGGGGAAAACAGTTTTCCTGGTAATGAAATTGCAATAAGTTCTTCTACTACCTATAACAGGGCAGAAAAGGGCCTTCAAAGAAATCTCAGTAGAACAGCCACCAGCTTCACGTGCTTATGGTCAGAGGTATGGAGCAGAAGAGATAAAGGCCAAAGTATGTCAGCGTCAAGCTTCTGCATCTACCTTTATGACCACAATAACATGTTTCAGAGCCTCACCTTTTCCTCAGAGCAAATGGCATCCCGGAATGTATGTGGTGTCCAAAAAGAGAATGATGAAGACTTGGCGTTGACACCACTGCATAATTTATTTATTTTTGTGCAAGTTGGCAGCCATCGTTCATTGTGATTGATTTTTTTTTTTTTTATTATAAATGACTTGTCAAAAACTGGTACCAGAGCCTGGTATGGATGATGTTGGTGTGGGGTCCCTCTTAAAATCCATACCAGACCTGAAGAGCCCCTACTGACAGCAGGGACGAGTCACTGGTTGTTGGGACACTGGCAGGGGCTGGCTCCTTAACCAATGGCTCATCCCTGCTGGCTGACAGTAGGGACGAGTCAAAATGCAGTACTATCAAAAACGCATCGTAATCAAATCACAGCCGCACTAGTGTTTAACATGTTTTAGTGGTAAACATTTTTTTATAGCATTTTTAAATAACCTGGAACTTGTGGGTAAAGGGGAAGTACTTGACACATCCCTATGCCTTTTCTAGCAATACAGCGATTTGGTGCCTGAATGGCCAGTGAATAGCCACAACTGCTGAGTTGTGTGCATGAGTTTTCAGAAACATTTTGTATCATGCAGTAATCTCATTCCTTGCATAACCTTGCATAAGATTTTAGCATCCACCCTATACATTTTTTTTATTGCCTTTTATCTGCATATTGGCTAAATTAATGTTTGACATTCCACATTGCTGATCATTTTCAAAATGGGAGACCAGTGCAAATGGGCAAAACTCAAGTGGCCAGGTTGATAATATGATCTTTCCCAGGCAGAAGATTACAATGAGCCTGGCAAAACTAGAAACCTGTGTCTGAAAAGATATGTATTAAAATAAATATGTAAGGAATATGCTGGACAATTGCTGCTTTTCAGTGCTTAATCGGTTGCAATATTTGACGGTGTACAACCAGTGTAGTATATGGGCTGACTTCCTTGCTTGAAGGGGTTAATCAATTACTTGGTATAATATAAGAAAATTTTAAAGGAAATATCCATTTTATTTTTCTCTTGAGAAAGGGGTGTGAATAGTCTATATGTAGAAAGGCAAAGTCCCAATGGCAGTATGCAGAATTTGGATTTGTTCCTGTAGATGAAGTAAGCTATAAGAAATGGAACATGGTGTGTTTTCATTGCTTGTTGAAATACTTTCATGCCGTTAAAATAAGCATTTTGATGGCGGCTGAATTAAGAGTTTTTGTCAGTCTCTTCTCATCATGGATGATTAGACTAAAACGTCTGCTTGTCTTGACTTGAGATCGCCACAGCTTCAGATAACATGCTTTGTGATTGAAGGTCGAAATATTTTGAATTCTAATAGGCTGCCAGATGAATTGCTGGAAATAGACTGTAAAATTTCAAGGCTTCCTTTCCCATCTGCTGTGAAAAGAACCATTGGGAATGGTTGAGCTTGATGATCATAGAATTACTAGATGGTGATTCTAAAACCCTCAAAGGGATGTTGCTATGGAGATGGAGTTCCAAACTGTGAAATGACTCACCTTTGAAAGGCTTCGGGGTCTGAGATGCTGAACACATCATTGTTCAGGTGGTCATTGGTTAGGAAATTGCTAGTGCCTATGTAATCAGCTCTCCTGTGGTAGTTAACGATCTAAAAAGGCTTGTTCTGAATGATGTGGGACAACAGCAATGTGCATAAGATGGTCCTCTCAATCATAGTTTGCTCAGTCTGCTGCTTTAATAATAATACAAAAAACTATACATATAGCATCTTAAATGGTATTTCTTAAAAAAAAGGAAAACAAATTGCTCAGGCAGGAGTCTTATGAAAAAAAAAAAAATAGTTCATGTGACATGTAAATGTAACTGATGGATAAAGGTTGGTTGCATTACAGAGCTGCATGTAAAAGTTGTTTGCAGGAACAATAAAACCGGACTCCATGGAATAGGCAAAAAAACATCCTAAAGTCAAAGTTACCCAAGGTTTTCTAATGGAAGGTAAAAAGCATCAGCTTGAACCAATTGAACGTGCTTGATTGATCACCTTCAGCTCTGGGGCTGCAAAATCTCTAATTTTTGTTGTCTTGTCAGATATCTCCTCTGCACAATTTCTCTGACATTTATATCAGTTCAAAGAACTGATGAGAGTCCAAGTTACTGTTGTACTTTATCATATGCGCTGGCAGATTCCAAATAGATATTCTGTGTTAGCAGATTTACAGCACTTAGCAAATGGCAGCGAAACTGCCTGTCATCATTTTGCTTGTGTAAGATTTTGAGTGGAAAGTCTTGCATGCGGTGAAGGGCCATAATATATTAAAGAGCAACCCCACACACCAGGTAACATTACACAGGCTTCCCTCAGTGTTTTCGTATGGATTGTTTATTTTATTCTGTGCTGTATTTACCACATTGTCTTGGTGGGCTTAGAGACCGGGACATTCAGGAATAAACTGAATTTTATTTTGCAGTTAGGCTGGCAATGCATGATCAAATTTCGAAAGAATTTTCTTTTGAAAATCAGAAATTTTGTGCATTTTTTGTGATCCGATGGTGCCACCATTGATTTTGAAATTTGACCAACCAAGCCTTCAATTTCACCTCCTGTTGCTACAGAAAATAATTTTTGTGGCTGGGAATCTTCTTTTCTTTCCGGGAATTTTCTTTTTTTGCACATGCGCATTTCTTTTTTGATTACATTTCTCGCACGATTCTCCCATCATTGATTAGAAGATCGTTCATTTAAAAAAAAAATTCCAACATGCCTGATTACTCAAATTCGATGGCCACATGGAAATCGGCTGTTGCTGCAGCCCACTAATGGTGCGGAATTCAAACAAACATTCTTACATAAGATTTTCGAAAAAAAATTGAAATTTGACCCATGTATGGCCTGCCTTGGATTCTCTGAGCATACGTATACCTGAATTTCTGGCAGAGCAGCCAGGTGTAGAAGATGCAGTAGATTCCAGGATGGCAAGTGGAGCCATTAGTCAGATAGAATCTGAATCATGTTTCCAGGATGTAGTGCTCAATGAAAAATAAATACAAGGTGGTATCAAAAAGTTTGAGACTAGCTGTGTTTAAGAAAGTACTTTATTTATCTACGTTTACACACTACCACCTTCAAAATAGTCCCCTTGCACAACAATACAGCGCTTTCAGCTTTCCTACCACTTCTGGAATGTGTCCTGGGAGTCTTCTTTTGGAAGCGTTCAAGCACCTTCTGCGATTCATGCTGTATCTCTGCAATGGTGTCAAAATGGCGACCTTTGAGCTGGGTCTTCATCTTTGGGAAGAGGGCAAGTCTGCAGGAGCCAAATCTAGCGAGTAGGGTGGCTGCGATAGTGAGATCATGTTTCCGGCGAGAAACTCGCATTTATTCTAACTTGCTGTCCATGATGACATAGCACATGTTGTCAAAATAGCACCAGTTGCATAGCTCCCCATGTACACAGGACAATGTCTTTTAGCACACTGACTTGAAGGTCGGTGCTCCCTGTGACTATGAGTGCAGCATTGTGTTGCCACCTGTTGACGTGTTACAAAACTAGTCTCCAAACTTTTTGATACCACCTCATAGAATAGGAATTTTGTCCTCGCCATAAAAAAAATCCTTTCCTTTTAGGTGTGAGAGACACAGATCCCACCCCCTTTGCTATAAAACTGAGGCGTGCTGAAAGTAGGAGGGTTTATTCCAGGCTGGCCTGTATATTTTTTTGTTTGCCACTGCCCAAACCACTGGTCAGCAGCAGTATAAGGATTTTCTGAGTAGTACAAACATCCTGTTATTCCATTTACATTCATGCGTAGATAATGTGGGGATTGTCATTAGTCTGTGGAGGAGAGAGAGAGAGTAGAGAGTAACCAGACACCCCCCCCCCCATTGTTGGCCTTATTCTGGGGGAGATCATATGAATCGGATGAAAAGCTCCAGCCTGGTTGGTTACTGAGGCTTGTTATCTGGGAATATCTGTTGATAATTATAGGATGTGATGGGGAAATGTCTTGTTCTTTGGATTCCTTTAGACCCCTTTCACACTGGGGCGGTTTGCAGGCGGTATTGCGCTAAAAATACCGCCTACAAACTGCCCCTAAACAGCCTCCGCTGTTTGTTCAGTGTGAAAACCCGAGGGCTTTCACACTGAAGCGGTGCGCAGGCAGGACGGTAAAAAAAAGTCCAGCAAACCGCTTTTTTGGAGCAGTGAAGGAGCGGTGTATTCACCGCTCCTTCACCGCGCCTGCCCATTGAAATCAGTGGGACAGCGCGGCTATACCGCGGCTATAGCCGTGCTGTACGAGGGATTTTAACCCTTTTTCGGCCGCCAGCGGGGGTTAAAACCGCACCGCTAGCGGCGAATACCGCTGCAAGAACGACGGTACAGCAGCGCTAAAAATAGCGCTGTTGTACCGCCGACGCCCCCACCGCCCCAGTGTGAAAGGGGCCTTACTCTTACCTTATGGAGGAATAGTGGTCATGTTGCGCAAGTTCCCAGTCCCATTGTTAGACTTTCCCTTTCTCTGATGTTGTCCTATTTCTGGTATGCAGACAGAACAGTTCTCATACAGTTTCTGTGAACACAGTAATTCATTTACATGGACATCTTTGTTGTTTTTACACAAGTGCCCTCTGTTTAATTGACTGCCTGTCAGACTTCAATCAATCAATTGTCAGTTGATTTTGTCCTATCCAGTCGATTGGAAACCCTACTAAATTCTCTGTTGTACTTAAGAAATAACCATATCATCATAATCAATAGCCAGTGTTGTTATTTTAGAGGTGGAAAATAGAATGCAGGAGCCAGTATGACTAATATAGAATTCATAATGGCAAAGGATTGACACATCAAATGTCTATACAAACAGTTTAAAAAATATAAAAGCATTTTTTAAATCTATTCCCAGACATATTTAAAATCAGACAGCAGGAAAGCTTTGCAGTGTAGTGATTGCACAACAACTTTGGATATATTGACATCGTAAAGACTGGGAAACAGCGCATTGGCCTAAGGCCTGGTCCACACCTGTGCACTACAGTTTGGTACGTCACAATTGTACTCGCATATTACACTTGGTTTTAGGCACGCTCATTGACTTCTAGACAGCAAGGCTTCTGAAAGTGCGTCAAGGATGCAGGACTTGAATGTGCTTTCATGAAAACACGTGGTCTAATAGAAGTCAAGGAAAGTGCACCTAAAACCATGTGTAAAATCCCGCTGCACTCAAACCATAGGGCAGTGGTGTGAACCCCTTCTAATGGTTAGCAGCACTGTGGTCCCTGTCTTCCAGATTGTCTGCTTCCCTGATCACCCCCAGTATCTGTAGACTGGATGGATTACCAGATGAAAATAGAAGCAAGAAAGACTAAAAAAAGGAAACTAATGCAGCCATCACATCTAAGAATTGGTAAGCTGCAATATAATGTTTGCTTTTGGGTAGAATACCTCCTTTAAGGATGGGGACTAATGTACAGTATGTAAAGCGCTGCATACGTTTCCAACGCTATAGAAGTACCTATAATGATTTCCAGGCATGGTGTGTGTGTGTATGTATGTATGTGTGTATGTGTATATATATATATATATATATATATATATATATGTATATGTATGTATATGTGTGTATATATATGTATATGTGTATATAATTACTGAAGTAAACACCACTACTTCTATATTCTCCATTAGCTTCTTGGTCCTATTGTGTGCAGCCGGCCTGATGCCTTGTGAATGCAGGTCAGCTGCTCAGCACAGGCAGCATTCAAGTGAATGCTTTGCATTTTATTGGGGGGATGTCCCCCACCCTCCCTCCGCCCTCCGGTGCTTCTACTGACTCACCGCTGCGATTGTTAAATCGGAGAACGGATCCACTGGCCCAGGATGTTTACCATAGAGATTTCCGGCGGACCAGATGGTCGCCGGAGTCTCTATGATCGTCGAAGGCCAGGCACGATGTTATGACGTCACGCCCGGCCTTTGCATTCAAACTGCACCTCCTCGCTGGAAAGCCGAGATCGTTTTTTTTTTATTTCAGGCTTCCCAGCCTAGAGGTGAGATGTGGGGTCTTATTGACCCCATATCTCACTGTAAAGAGGACCGATCATGCCATATTCCTGTTACAAGGGATGTTTACATCCCTTGTAATAGGTAGAAAAGTGATCAAAATTTTTAATTTTTTAATTTTTATTTTTTAAAGTGTCAAACTAAAAAATTTAAAGTAAAATTAACAATAAAAATGATTTTTTTTTTAAGTGCCCCTGTCCCCGTGTGCTCGCACGCAGAAGCGAACACATACATAAGTCCCGCCCACATAGGAAAACGATGTTCAAACCACACATGTGAGGTGTCGCCATGAACGTTAGAGCGAGAGAAATAATTCTAGCCCTAGACCTCCTCGGTAACTCAAAATATGTAACCAGTAAAAAATTTGAAAGTGTCGCCTATGGGGATTTTTCAGTACCGAAGTTTGGCGCCTTTCCACGAGCGTGTGCGATTTTGAAGCGTGACATGTTGGTTATCTATTTACTCGGTGTAAGTTCATCTTTCACATTCTGCAAACCAGCATCAATTCTTGCACACTTGCTCAAAGTCAGGTGTATGATTAAGGGCCCTTTCACACTGGGGCGGTTTGCAGGCGCTATTGCGCTAATAATAGCGCCTGCAAACCGGCCCGAAAGTGCCGCTGCTTTGTCTCCAGTGTGAAGGCCCCAATGGCTTTACACTGGAGCGGTGCGCTGGCAGGACGGGAAAAAAAGTCCAGCCAGCAGCATCTTTGGAGCGGGGAAGGAGCGGTGTATTCACGGCTCCTTCCCCGCTCCTGCCCATTGAAATCAGTGGGACAGCGCGGCTATATCGCCGGCAAAGCGCCTCTGCAGAGGCGCTTTGCAGTGGTTTTTAATCCTTTCTCAGCCGCTAGTGGGGGGTAAAACCGCAGCGCTATTGGCCGAATACCGACGGTAAAGCCCCGCTAACAATAGCGGCGCTTTGCCTCCGCCCCAGTGTGAAAGGGGCCTCACCAAGGAGGTGCTATTGATCAGAAACAGCTGTGTAGGAGGCTTAAAACTGAACTGAGGAACAGCCAAACTCTGCTACTAAGGTGAGTTTATGGAAGACTGTTTCATACCACAGGGCATCCATGACAAAACTGAGCACACAGGGTGAATTAGACCCCTTTCACACTGGAGGCGTTTTTCAGGCGCTACAATGCTAAAAATGGCGCCTGAGAAAAGTGCTTTCCCGCTGGGGCTCTGCAGCTTCTTTGCAGTGGTGTAGGTGCGGTGAATACACGCTCCTTTGGGGGCGGATTTAACCCCCTTTCGGCCGCTAGCGGGCTAAAAATAGCACTGACACCCGGGGCGGCTCAGTGTGAAAGGGGTCTTATACTGCATCAGCAAGGTCTGTCAGGCAAAGATATCAAAGCAGATTGGGGTTTGTGGCAATTTAACTGCCAATTGCAAGGTCATGCGATGCTGTACCCAAACAAAATGTCCTTTTTTTCCCCGCAATTAGAGCTTTCTTTTGGTGGTATTTGATCGCCTCTGCGATTTTTTTTTTTTTTTTTTTGCGCTATAAACAAAAGAGCGACAACTTTGAAAAAAGCACTGTCTTTTACTTTTTGCTATAATATCCCACATTTTTTAATCAAAAAAATGTTTTCCTCAGTTTAGGCCGATATGTATTCTTCTATATATTTTTCGTCAAAAAAATCGCAATAAGCGTATATTGATTGCTTTGCAAAAAAATTGTAGCTTCTACAAAATAGGGGATAGATTTATGGCATTTTTATCATCCACATAAATTATGTGGTTAGTTCTACAAGGTGTTTTGCAGCAACCTATGCGCCTGGTTCCTTCAAAAACTGTGTGCAAGTTTACCTAAAGGACGAATTGGTGCGGTTTTGAGGGCGAGGGCAAAGGCTGGTCACACCAAATCTTGATTTGATTTCTATTTCTCTTCTGTTCATTTACTTTCCATTTGTTAATTGATGGAAATAAATTATTAACACTTCTATTCCTGAAAGTATTCTTTGCTTACAGCATTTTTTCACATCACACTGCCATAAAACATTTGCACAGTACTGTGCGCGTGGTGTGTGTGTGTGTATATGTATGTGTATATATATATATATATATATATATATATATATATATATATATATATATAGAGAGAGAGATATATATATATATATATATATATATATATATATATATATATATATATATATATATATATATACACACAGTGGGGCAAAAAAGTATTTAGCCAATTGTGCAAGTTCTCCCACTTAAAAAGATGAGAGAGGCCTGTAATTGTCATCATGGGTATACCTCAACTATGAGAGACAAAATGTGGAAACAAATCCAGACAATCACATTGTCTGTCTGATTTTTGAAAGAATTTATTTGCAAATTATGGTGGAAAATAAGTATTTGGCCAATATCAAAAGTTCATCTCAATACTTTGTTATATATTCTTTGTTGGCAATAACAGAGTTCAAACGTTTTCTGTAAGTCTTCACAAGGTTGTCACACACTGTTGCTGGTATGTTGGCCCATTCCTCATTGCAGATCTCCTCTAGAGCAGTGATGTTTTGAGGCTGTCGCTGGGCAACACAGACTTTCAACTCCCTCCAAAGGTTTTCTATGGGGTTGAGATCTGGAGACTGGCTAGGCCACTCCAGGACCTTTAAATGCTTCTTACGAAGCCACTCCTTCGTTGCCCGGGCAGTGTGTTTGGGATCATTGTCATGCTGAAAGACCCAGCCACGTTTCATCTTCAGTGTCCTTGCTGATGGGAGGAGCTTTGCTTTCAAAATCTCACGATACATGGCCCCATTAATTCTTTCATGTACACGGATCAGTCGTCCTGTTCCCCTTGCAGAGAAACAGCCCCAAAGCATGATGTTGCCACCCCCATGCTTCACAGTAGGTATGGTGTTCTTTCGTTGCAACTCAGCATTCTCTCTCCTCCAAACACGACGAGTTGTGTTTCTACCAAACAGTTCTACTTTGGTTTCATCTGACCATATGACATTCTCCCAATCCTCTTCTGGATCATCCAAATGCTCTCTAGCAAACCTCAGACAGGCCCGGACATGTACTGGCTTAAGCAGGGGGGCCGTCTGACACTGCAAGATCTGAGTCCCTGGCGGCGTAGTGTGTTACTGATGGTAGCCTTTGTTACGTTGGTCCCAGCTCTCTGCAGGTCAATCACTAGTTTCCCCCGTGTGGTTCTGGGATTTTTGCTCACCGTTCTTGTGATCATTTTGACCCCACGGGGTGAGATCTTGTGTGGAGCCCCAGATCGAGGGAGATCATCAGTGGTCTTGTATGTCTTCAATTTTTTAATTATTGCTCCCACAGTTGATTTCTTCACACCAAGCTGCTTGCCTATTGCAGATTCAGTCTTCCCAGCCTGGTGCAGGTCTACAATTTTGTTTCTGATGTCCTTTGACAGCTCTTTGGTCTTCATCATAGTGGAGTTTGGAGTGTGACTGATTGAGTTTGTGGACAGGTGTCTTTTATACTGATAACAAGTTCAAACAGATGCCATTAATACAGGTAATGAGTGGAGGACAGAGGAGCCTCTTAAAGAAGAAGATACAGGTCTGTGAGAGCCAGAAATCTTGCTTGTTGTAGGTGACCAAATACTTATTTTCCACCATAATTTGCAAATAAATTCTTTCAACAATCAGACAATGTGATTGTCTGGATTTGTTTCCACATTTTGTCTCTCATAGTTGAGGTATACCCATGATGACAATTACAGGCCTCTCTCATCTTTTTAAGTGGGAGAACTTGCACAATTGGTGGCTGACTAAATACTTTTTTGCCCCACTGTATATATAGAGAGAGATATATAGAGGTGTGTGTGTGTGTATATGTATATATATATATATATATATATATATATATATATATATATATATATATATATATATATATATATATATATATATATATATATATATATATATATATATATATATATATATATATGAGAGAGAGCTCCACAAACTATGTAGGCATGTAATATTATGTATGTATGTATATATATATATATATATATATATATATATATATTTTTTTTTTTTTTTAACGTTAAATCATTCTCTTTGTAATGATATGATTTCCAAGATGAAAATAAAATAGACTTTTTTTCTCTTAAATCCCCCTACCTGTGTATGTATATAGAATAAAGGCTCATCTCTCTGTTATACTATTAGACTTTCTTGCTAAACACTTTTACCTTTTAAGCCGGGGTCTACAGGCTGTAAGATAGCACTAGACAATCAGCACTGGAAAATTGTTGCACTTTGGTTCATATTGGACTCTGAAGAGATTGCACAATTACAAGAAATTGTTTGTGAGCAATGCAAGCAACTGCCCCATAGATTTCCTTTTCCATTATAGGAGCAATGGGGCTGTGTTTCCTTTATCATCCCTGAGCTCTTTATCAGGGTGTCTTTCAACCTGGTTTATCTTCAGGTAAAATGACAATCCACGAAAGAACGTTTTCTAGACTGGTTTTATTCTTTCTCTCTGTTTTGCTACTTGATATATTTATTTTTTAATCTGTTTAGTTCATTTCATTTCAGGCCAGTTAAAATATGTAGGAGAGGAGAATGTTGTCTTGTATCAACTTTTAAAGTGGATGTAAACCCGGAAATTTTTTTTTTTTTTATCATACTGTAGAGCATAAGATCTCCTATCATTTGAGCCCAGTCTTACCACAAAGAGTTAATCCATCTCTGAGCAATCCTCTTTTATTGTTCAGTGAGATAAATCTTGACAAACTGAGAAAAACTTTGTCAAATCCTCCCCCTTGCTGTGAGTGACAGGTGATTTACATATCTTGTGCACTAGCCTAAGACATGCATTATTTTTTAATTCCCACCCCCACTCCTTTCTTCAGCAGCTCTGCAAGGATTGGCTGTTCCACACCTCAGCATGATTTGGCATGCTGAAGTCATGTGGTTACTTTCCTGTCTTTTCACTGGATGTTGGAGATCATAGCAGAAGTTCAGTGTAAGAAATACACAGGAGAAAATGCATATTGACAAGTGGAGTGTAGAGGATGGCGGGGAGTCTACTGACATCACGACTCCACCCACTGAGCTCCAGACAACAGACCCACCCACAGAATCTGCAGTTTTTGGGGTCTAATAACAGACAGAGGGGAGACATTTGACAGGTAAAGATACATCCAGGAGGCATGTATATCCTTATAGATAACCCCTATGGCAGTAGTTTAGAAAGGATGACATTGGATTTACATCCGCTTTAAGGAAAAACTTTGAGCCGCGAGTAAATTGAATGGGGACGCGGTTAGTGCTTTCAGGAAAGCTTTGCAGCTGCTAAAGGCTAAATGTCTATTCCATTCACTATAGTTATTTTTTCTATTCCCTTCCATACAATTATGTAAGAGTTATCTGTTTGTTGATGCTTTTTTTTTTTTTCCTGTGGGTAGTTTGTTAATTACAATGGGGCATCCATGTTTACTCTGCATCTATGCTGCTATTTTATTTTGCTAAAAATTTACCAGGCAGGACAAAAGCTACACAAGATCATAATCGGGATAAAACCTTAAATCAATAAGGTAATGTATAAGATTTCTCTTGTTTAGCCTGCAGAAATCACTTGATTCCCCTATCTGCTCTGGACAGGCATTGATGGAAGCATTTCTCCTGCTAGCTGTTGTATTCAGAGAGCTGGCACCCATAACTGTCAGAATACCCAAACAGGGGCTGCATCTGATGAGTGCAGACGCTGTTTGTCTGGCACATTCAGATTTTTAGACGGTGTCTGCTGGCTCATCAACTGAAATCGAAACCACATACCTAGGTTGATCTCTGGGAAGACCTCCCCCCATTCTATATATTTTTATGTTCCGATGGACCAATTGAGACATGGCCTAACATATATTTATATATTTGTTACTTTATGATGTACCTAATTTTTCTTATGTACATCAATGGTATTGACTTATGCTTGACTTTTTCTTTTTCTTTACCCCAATTTCTTGCTATATTTCCAAAAAAACTTGAAGAATTAAGAAATATATATTTGAAATTTGCTCCATGTATGGCCAGATGAAACATGAACTTGTCTAGGTTCTAACGACAGTACTGTTTAGATGCCAAATTATATCTTGTTTGCAAATGTCTCATTTTCTAAAGCTGGGAAGCCTGTTAGAATGTGGCTAACTTCTAAACCAGACATCCAGAGTACTTGTTTTTTCGCATGCCCATCTTGTTGTGAATCAGTGGGAGGTATGCTATACTTCTACCTGCTCTCTGTGCTACGACATAGTAAGGAGGCAAAGTGACCACTCACAGTAGCTGCTTAGAATCTTCACTATTGGGGATATTTATAGAAATATACAGTTTTCTTGGTGGAAGTTTGAGCTTAAACTACTGTGGCCGTAGTTGCAAGATGTTTAATGGGTGATTCAAATGTTTGAAATGCTTGATGGGCGACTGGAAAATGTCCATGTTTTAGGAATGAGATTTGGTCATGCAAAGCTGGGTTCAGTCCCAAGAACAATATCTGCTTGGAGTTTGTATACTTTCTAGTTATTCTAGTTAGCTCCAAGTGCTTGGATGACTCACTCATGGGTGGATGAATAAGGTTAGGCAAGTATCTCCCCCACCCACAAATTTCAGGATGATCTACCTGTCCACTGTATTATGGCTGAAAGGAATATTCAATTGTAAGCTGTGTACCATAGTAAAATCTTTTAATAAAGTGCTGTTCCATTTATGGACATCTTTGTACAAGTGAAACAAATAGGCCTCCTGAAGACCAGAATTTCACCTGCAATAAGACCTGTATGTATTTTGCTGTATGTGTAGAGGAAATCGTAAAGCTTACCAAAAAATCTTATGGTCTACTATGCAAGTATAACATTTTTAGTGCAAAGATGAACCCAATTATTGTTTGCGATTGAAACTGGTACTTTGGGCATTATTAAATTAGGTGGCTGAGGGAAACCAGTAGACAAACTACTATGGCTCTCTGGGAGTTTAACCACTTTCCCCCCTTCCTGAGCAGGCTGTTTTTTGTGATACGGCACTGTGTCGTTTTAACTGACAATTGGTGCTATTTGATCACCTCTGCTGTTTTTTATTTTTTTACGCTATAAACAAAAAAAGAGCGACAATTTTGAAAAAAAAAAAAAAAAAAACATTATTTTTGACTTTTTGTTATAATAAATATCTCCAAATTTTTTTTCTTAAACAAATTTTTTGCTCAGTTTAGGCCGATATGTAATCTACATATTTTTGGTTAAAAAATAAAAAAAATCGCAGTAAGCGTATATTGTTTGTTTTTTGGCAAATGTTAGAGCGTCTACCAAATAGGGGATAGATTTATGGCATTTCTATTATTATTTATTTATTACTAGTAATGGCAATGATCTGCGATTTTTATTGGGACTGCAATATTATGTTCGACAAATCGGACACTTTTGACACTTTTTTAGGACCATTGACATTTATACAGCGATCAGAGCTAAAAATAGCCACTGACTACTGTATAAATGTCACTGCGAGGGAAGGGGTTAACACTAGGGGGCGATCAAGGGGTTAACTGTGTTCCCACAGTGTGTTCTAACTAGGGGGGGGGGGCTGCCTAGGCGAGGAGACTTATCGAAGTTCCTTCTAGGAACACACAATCTGTCTCCTCTCCCCTGTCAGAATGTGGCTGCTCAGTACCACGGCGGGCGCACCCCCTTTACCCCTTAAAGCGGTCTCCTTACAGCGATTCACGCTGGGGAGCTATTCTGACGGGGGGGCGGTCGGCAACCGGTTAACCATTACCTTGAATCATTTCAAATGGCCATAGACCAGGGGATGTCCCTCATCAGGAAACACGTGGTAAAATTTTTACCTGTTCTCCTTGTGAGCTTTGACTTATGTTTTCATGTTGTAATTTTTTTTCTTTTTGTTATGGAAGAAAATTGTAAGTTTGCCATTTTAAAAGAGAAGTATGGCCAGATCTTTTTTTAGCCATAATTCTTTTGTAGGTCACAGGAGTGCACTTTTGCTCTACTGTGACACAAAGTTGCAGAGCCATTCCAGAATCTGGAAGGATCCTGACGAGTTTGTTGGGATGCACCCAGATACCTGATTGACAGCTGGCTCCGGCTCTCAGCGCACAGATGAGAGCCAAACTCAGCCGCTCCCGTCCCCTTCTCCTGCCCAGCGCTCCAGTGAGTGCTTGAGGGGCAGAGAGCGGTGAAAGTCACCCCTCTCTGCTCTGAGCAGACTAAGAAGTGAATGATTTGAACTTCTTTAAAGTAATTTCCAAACATGTCATAAAATCTCTCTCTGGAAGCACACATTATCTTGGCTAATCAACAGCCTACAATAATATTTTTTTTTTGCATTGGGCTTTGGATGGATGTGGGGTTCTTTCCCTGTTGAGCCAGGATGCCTCCCACTTCCTAGGAATGATATAGGGTAGGGTCGTGAGGAGCATAAATGATTTCACAGTAAAATAATCCTGATGACAATGGTTATTGTACTAAGGCCACAATGGGTGTCATTCCTGATTTAAGCTTTGTAAAAGATTTGGTTTAGGAGGGAAAAAAAGGTCAGTTGTAGCTAGTAAATTCCCCATCAGCTAAATATAAGTAGATGCTAATTAGATTTGTTACTTTTTGCCTCTTATACCAGGTTATTGTGTTTATGGTGTAATATCTCTTTAATTCTTATTGGGCTTATTGCTGCAGGGGTCTGTGTGTGTGTGACTTTTTTACTCTGCAGATGTGTCCTAGCCTGTCTGTTTTGGGGTAAAAACACATCTGTAGAGGACGACTGGCCTGGGGTCCTTTGCTATTGATCCAAGTTAGTCCATTGGTTAGGGCAAATGCTGCAATGCAAATTTATTCCCTGTTGCTGTCACCCCTCAAATGATCCCATCTTCCGTGACTCCAGTCACTATGAATTTTGTTGCTAAGGACATTACTCATCACAGGTATGGGCAGCACCTTGTTGTATGCACTTAATCTTGTAGGAAACTGCTAAGGACAGTGTTATGTTTCCTTTATATTATTCGCACATGTACAGTATGTGAAGATTGATGAGTGGTATATCTGTATTTCTCAAGTACCTCAATAAAAGGAACTTTATTTAATCAGAAATGTTGTCCGTGTCCTTTACCTATGGAACTTCCGCTCATTCGTCCCCCCCCCCCCTCCGGTGCCACATTTGGCACCTTTGACAGGTATCCGCTCCCCACTTCCGGGGGACCGGGCCACGGCGCGTTACCTCAGCAGCTCGGCTCCTTCATCTTTCTTCTGGCGCCGGGCCAGAAGGAGAGTGCAGCGGTGCCTCGCGCATGTGCAGTAGGGACCTGGCATGAAGCCATAATGCTTCACTACTGGGTTCCCTTACCGGCAATGGCGGCGTCAGCACCCGACCAGCCGATGGAAACGTCAGCTGAGGTGCCGACATTGCTGACCTCCAGGACAGGTAAGTGTCCTATTAAGTCAGCAGCTGCAGTATGTGTAGCTGCAGGCTTTTAATTTTTGCAGGGGTGGGCGGACCTCCACTTTAAAGTCAGTGTAACCTTGGTGTATCTGAAGATCCTTTACAATGGGAGTTAAAGCCATTTAACCCTCCGGGTTAAGCAGTTTTGGGCTACAGTGAGAGTCTGAGGCACATTTGTATTTGTGCGCTTTATGTCCCTCACCTTGCAGCAGGATGCTCATAATTAGGACCCACTGTGGCATAGGGTTGACCTTTGGACCTGGCCTGGATAGTTATGAGAGCAAAGCTTTGCATTAACATGAAGCAGTGGCTTCCTTTATAGTTGAGAAAATCCTTAAAATACAGTTCCTGTATGTGTTAAGTGTTGCATGTCCAAGGAAAGAAAGAGGGGACTGGCAGGGTAGGGGTCCTGGTCTGCACCTCTACCTAAAACATTTATTCATCTTGCGAAGGTTAAGGGTGAATATGAAACACTGATGTATGTTGGTTCTAGGTGCAGAGGGTTGATTGCCTAGGGACTGAAGTGTGGCTTGCGACTTTAATGGTTGGCAGTGTCTAACTTGCCTCTAGGGACGAACTCCCTGTCTCAGTGGCACAGCCCACATACATCTTGATGACTGTGTTCCGCAGCAAACAGGTAATCTCATTGTCAGTTTCATTACACAAAATACCCCGAGTAGATAGAAACTACTACTATTGCAGAAGGAGAACTGGGACATTTGTCAAGGATTGGTAAAGTCGCAAGTCTTGCTGCTAGTCTTCAATATATAGAAAAAAAAGCAGTTGACCTGAATGTTACTAAATTACAGACTGTTTAAATGTGATCTTTGTACTTAGAAATGTTAAATTGATTTATGCATATGCAAAAAAAAAGTTATTTTGTGTCTAAAGCAGGTAAGAAAAAAGGCCCCTTTACAGCCCTTTACCGCACTATATTGTTTTACTGCAGTAGGTCAAATAAAAATCTAGCAGTTCACTTATTGCAGAACATGTAACTTTTCCCCTTTGTTTGCCACTCGATAACACTGATCATCGAGAGAATTGCAAATCATTTGTGGTTGCTATATTCAGAATTCCACATCCAAGAGTAATTTGCTTTAATTTCACCCAATTTAACCTATACTTCACACCATCTCCATTCAGCTTTAATAGCCATGTTCTATGCATAAGAAAGGCAGATAAATCTCCACAATTAGCCCTGCAAATGATTGCAACGGCTAAGCTTAGAGAAGACAAAACTTGAAAGACTAGGGTATCTGACAAAGACGTCAGTAACGGGCTTGAAGGCTGTCCACTCTTTCGAGGCTTTACATGGTGACAGAATTAGGGTGCAAATAAGACAACTGTGAGGCAGGTGCATGCACATAGAAAATAGCCTTCATTTGCTATGAAAAGAATATTTGGTAAAAAAAATTTCTTCATGGATCATTTTATTTTGTTTTGTATTAATTTTACACACTGGTTTTTAAGAAATTATAAAATAGAAACCATTAGAGCAGGTAGAAACGGTATTTATCATTACCACTCTAAGCGAAAGCTGGATTGTGGGCTGAAGTATTTTTCGGAATGCCCCTGAAACTAGCATCCTATGACAACACTTTTAATAAAGCTTTCCATTTAATCATTAGATTTTTCAGTTAAAGAATTCTGGGTATGGATATTTTATACATGGTTAATACTGGTCTAGATTGTACTAATATATCCATGTATAGACCATACCTAGCTTATGCCCCTGGAAGTTGGAAATCACAAAGTAGACACTACTACTCCAGTGATCTTCATTTGCTTCTGAGTCCCATGCTGAGCAGCTGCCCTGTTACATTCTGAACACAGGAGGTTGGACGCTTGGCACGGGTGGCATTCGGAGAATGCTTTGCACGTGCTGAATAAATAAAAAACATTCTCTGATTGGACAGAGTGGAGTGTGTGACGCCTCCCTGGGGTAGTGGGGTCTACTTATGTTTTTTTTTTTTTTTTTTAGCTTCCAGGGGCTTTGGCCAGGTATGGTGCCCACATAGTTACATTGGTCCAAGCTGAACCAATGCAACTATGTATAAAATATCCATACATGGAGTGGATAAGGGGACAAAGGATATTTGCTGAACAGTTATATTTTCATACTACTATTCAACTTTACAGGTGGCTGCTCTGCTTGCCAAAGCCCTACAGTGGTCCATATTGTAAAGTGTATGTAAAGCTATAAATTATCTGATGATCCAGCCAGTTCTCTTGTTTTCCTGTATTATTCTCACCACGCCTAGCACTGAAGCAAATCCATACTGGTGTGATCAGTTTGCGTGGCTGATCTCTTCGACAGAGTTACACAATGGTGAACCATTCACTAAGTACAAGGTGTTCTGGACAAGAGGAGACTAGGGGCAGATAAATTACATTACAGCTTCTGTGTATGATGGCCTTCGTGCTGGAAGTACAGCGCTAGCTCTATTTTTCTGGTATGAATGAAACGATCATTTTTACACAACACAGCAGTGATTCAGACCTGGGATAACTAACTTGTTTGTCTACATTTACATCTACACCACAGGTCAGAAGAAATATTTTTATTTTTTTCTGGGAATTCCACTTTAAGCACATTTTTAATATTTCAAGAAGAGCATTTGAAGTTCACTGACTAACCTGTTGATAGACATATTCTAATTTTACCTGTTGTTAAATGCGTAGTCAGCAGGTGCTTTTAGCTTAGAGGGAAGTAGTAGTATAGACCTAATAATCGCTCCCATTGCTGATTTGCATATAAAGCTGCAGCCTCCAGTGTCTTCATCCTTATCCTTATTCACCACTTAGTCACTGACCTGGAACAGACATGCATTTTTGGTGCCCTGACCACGAATTACCAGGCGCATGCCTGTTCCAAGACTGTAACTAACCAAAACGTGAAGAAAGGGTAAGGTTGACAGCCATAGAGCACAACTGTAGATGCAATCCAGCAGTGGCATGTTCCATGTTTCTCTTCTGACAGGTTCTTTTGAAACCTTGGACCTGATGCAGTGGCCTGATAAAGTTAACCTACAGTGGGGACGGAAAGTATTCAGACCCTCTTAAATTTTTCACTCCTTGTTATAGTGCAGCCACAGTGCAGTACATTAATGTACACACAGCTTCCCATATTGACAGAAAAACAGAATTGTTGACATTTTTGCAGATTTATTAAAAAAGAAAAACTGAAATATCACATAGTCCTAAGTATTCAGACCCTTTGCTCAGTATTTAGTAGAAGCATCCTTTTGATTTAATACAGCCATGAGTCTTTTTGGGAAAGAAGCAACAAGTTTTTCACACCTGGATTTGGGGATTCTCTGCCATTCCTCCTTGCAGATCCTCTCCAGTTCTGTCAGGTTAGATGGTAAACGTTGGTGGACAGCCATTTTTAGGTCTCTCCAGAGATACTCAATTGGGTTTAAGTCAGGGCTCTGGCTGGGCCATTAAAGAACAGTCACAGAGTTGTTGTGAAGCCACTCCTTTGTTGTTTTAGCTGTGTTCTTAGGGTCATTGTCTTGTTGGAAGGTAAACATTTGGCCCAGTCTGAGGTCCTGAGCACTGTGGAGAAGGTTTTCATCCAGGATATCCCTGTACTTGGCCGCATTCATCTTTCCCTCAATTGCAACCAGTTGTTCTGTTCTTGCAGCTGAAAAACACCCCCACAGCATGATGCTGCCACCATCATACTTCACTGTTGGGACTTTATTGGACAGGTGATGAGCAGTGCCTGGTTTTCTCCACACATACCGCTTAGAATTAAGGCCAAAAAGTTCTATCTTGGTCTCATCAGACCAAAGAATTTCGCACCATCTTGGAGTCTTTCAGGTGTTTTTTTTTTTTAGCAAAAATCCGTGCGGGCTTTCATGTGTCTTGCACTGAGGAGAGGCTTCCATCGGGCCACTCTGCCATAAAGCCCCGACTGGTGGAGGGCTGCAGTGATGGTTGACTTTCTACAACTTTCTACCGACTGCATCTCTGGAGCTCAGCCACAGTGATCTTTGGGTTCTTCTTTACCTCTCCCACCAAGGCTCTTCTCCCCTGATAGCTCAGTTTGGTCGGACGCCAGCTCTAGGAAGGGTTCTGGTCGCCCCAAACTTCTTCCATTTATGGATTATGGAGGCCACTGTGCTCTTGGGAACCTTAAGTGCAGCAGAAATTTTTTTGTAACCTTGGCCAGATCTGTGCCTTGCCACAATTCTGTCTCTGAGCTCTTCAGGCAGTTCCTTTTGACCTCATGATTCTCATTTGCTCTGTCATGCACTGTGAGCTGTAAGGTCTTTATATAGACAGGTGTGTGGCTTTCCTAATCAAGTCCAATCAGTATAATCAAACACAGCTGGACTCAAATGAAGGTGTAGAACCATCTCAAGGATGATCAGAAGAAATGGACAGCACCTGAGTTAAATATATGAGTGTAACAGCAAAGGGTCTGAATACTTAGGACCATGTGATATTTCAGTTTTTCTTTTTTAATAAATCTACAAAAATGTCAACAATTCTGTGTTTTTCTGTCAATATAGGGTGCTCTGTGTACATTAATGAGGAAAAAATGAACTTAAATGATTTTAGCAAATGGCTGCACTATAACAAAGAATGAAAAATTTAAGGGGGTCTGAAAACTTTCCGTCCCCACTGTATGTTAACATCAGTCATCCAATCACAAGCAGGGACTGTTAGGAAAAGAGCTGTTTCTTCATATGTTTGATGTGACTCGGCTTCCCTTTATCTCTCCTATTTTAGTAAATCAGGCTCTGTGTTTTTACAGTTGAAATTTTCCTTTATCTTAGATGCATTTCTACATGAGAAGCTCCTTTCCCTGTCCTTGCGATATCTTATTAAGCAGCCTTCTTGGCTGAAGGCAGACAAAGAGGTCTCACATTTATATCAACTAGTTTTCTATGCAATATTATAAAACTTTCAGTCCAATCAGCACCTACATTTAAATGCCACAAATTACAGCAGCAAAACAATAATTCCGCTGATTAGCCCTTTTCCATTTCTTGTAAGTGAACTGTTTATGCTGTTGAGTACCTTTGAAAAAAAGCAAAAGCCAAAACAGCCTTGATTAGTCAAGGAGTAATTGGATGACTTGATTTCAAGCAAGAGAATGAATTGGTTGATGATAGCCTGCAAGTAAGTGTAGTGGTTCTGTTCACATGAATACATAACATACAGTCATAAGATCTTGACATTGGGTAGAATAAGGAAGCTGAGACGTGTAATGAAATAGCTTTTTGGGGTTAGATAATCTATTGTTTCAAAGCTTTTTTTTGAATAAAAGAACGTCTTAAAAAGTGGTAAATAGAACATCATTTGCCTACCATTTTTTAAAGTCTATCTAAACCCAAGAACAATTCAAAATATTGTGGCTTATCAGTCCTTAGATGTGGTAGTTTTTTTTTTGCAAACGTTTTCCCCTTTCTTTTTACCTAGTGATCCTGCCAGTACCGCACTTCCCATCCTTGGGTAAAAACGCTCAAAGAACTGTTCATATGGAGGAGCATTGTTGTTACCCTAGGTTGCTTCCTTCTAATTAGTGCTTCAAACCACCTTATTCTCTCCTCCTCTTTATAGGATGTCCTGTAATTCAGGTAGAATTGTCAGGGTTGATAAAAACCATTTCGGAATTTAGTACAGCATGGGCAGAGAGCACAAGGAGTTTCAACAAGCTATATTTCAGGCAGGATCAACGGGTGTTTCTTAACCATACATTATAGGACATAAACTCCGTGTTGCAGTGGGAGATCGCCACTCTGATCCTGGGGAGGCTGCATCTGACGGGCACTGGTGAGGCTGCATTGATTTCTTATATCATATCTGCACTCTCTGACCATCTCCTGTATCATGTCTGCTAGAGGTGCACCGAATAGAAATTTTGCTAATACCATTAGCAGTGTGTTTAAGTAAGAGATTGCAGACATGATTATAAATTCATATTAATTTAAATTGATGATTTTAATTAAAAAGTCAAATATAATACAATTATATATAAAAATATAAATATTTTTTAAAAATTGCCTTTTTCGGCTAAGAGCATTCTACATTTTCAGTTTTGGCACCAAAATTTTCATTCGGTGCACGCCTATTTTGAAGGGTGCCTTAACTGGAAAAAAGTAGAAAAACGCTGGCTTAGACAGCCTTGCCTTATGTCTTGTTTCTCATGAACCTTGAAATCTGCTTCTCCAATGAAATTCCTGATATAAGCCATGTCTCTGCACTGCCTACAGATTATTGCGCTCTCTCCAGCCAATGTCTTGCTCTTGTCACTCTTGTTGTCCATTTCTTCGCTACCACTCGTTATTGACCTTTGTCTTGTTCCTTGACTATGCTTCTCCTTGATCCCAACCTGCAACCGCATGTTACTGACTTTGCCTTGTTTACTGACCACGTTTCTGCTTGATCCTACCTGCTATATCTGCTACTGGACCTCGGCTTGCTCACCTCCTGCTAGGGCAATCCTGAGGATCGCGACCTGGTACTAACATGTGGCAAAACCAATCTCCTCCATCAGGGAGCATGCATCATCTGCCAGCTGGTCAGTGGGAGCCCCTCTACTGCTATAGCTACTGGTCTCCGAGCCTGACTGTGACACTAAGCCACCCTTTCTCAACCTTTTTAACCTGAAGGAACTCTTCTTCTTCTTCTTCTTCTTCTTCTTCTTCTTCTTTTTTTTTTTTTCCACTTCAGTGAACACTTTTGAGAGACTTATTTCAACTTGCCGTTCAAACTATGCCCCTTCTCAATTTCACATCATTGTGGCATCTATAAAAAGGAAGAGTTTATTTATGTTTATACAAAAACTAAATTTTTTTTCCTTTTCTACCCCTCCCGCTAACTTTCCCTCTCTCCAACCTCCGCCCCCCCCCTTCTCACCCCCCCCCCCCCTTCTCACCATTAAAATTATTTCTTTCTTTCCCTTTTCCTGTCTTAAGACCCTATACCTTCCAACATCTGCCAATAATTATCCGAGGTTTTATATTTTGCCCACCCACCCCATATAGTTCTGTATTTATCTAATTGCCCTTTGTCCTTACTACCTAGGAGTTCCATTTTACTATAGTAATCCACTTGTTTGAACCATTCTCTTAAATGTGGTCTTTCACTATTTAACCAATTTTTTGGAATCAATCCCTTTGCGGCATTTAATAGTTTTGGCGTTACTGTTTTCATGTATAACTTTTTGGGGGTGTTGAAGTCATGAAACAGGCAGGTCAGTATGTTATTATCTATCTTCTCGCCCGTTATTTCCTTTATACAGCTGATTATTACCTGCCAGAATACTCTTATTTTCGGGCAGTCCCACCATATGTGTACCATTGTGGCTTTTTGTCCACAGTTTCTCCAGCACCATGGTGATCCGTCTTGGTTAATTTTATGGATTCTCTCCGGGGTTATGTACCACCTGACCAAGAATTTATAGTTCATCTCCATGGTTTTCATGTCCCATGCTTGATTGTATCCTGCTTCAATCATTCTGCCGACTTGTTGATCATCTAAGCTTATTTCCAAATCTTTTTCCCACTTTTCTATACAGGAGGGCCTGTTTTGTCCTTCGAGATCCGTCAAAATTTCATAGACTTTCGAGATGCCTCTTTTCAATGGCGTTGGTGTTGTGCAAAGCTTTTCCAACCGATTTAATCCTTCTCCATCTCTAAACAGGTGTGGTGATGTGATAATTAAGTGATTTAATTGCAAAAATTCCCACTCAGTGCAGTGCAGTTTCCCTCCAAATATAATCTCCGATTCTTGTGCAGATTTCATCTTCCCTTTTGTGATAATATCTTTGATTTGTGCATTCTTTATTCCAAGTCTACGGAATATGTCTTCCCCAGGTATAAAAAAATCTGTTCCCGTGAGGGCAATTAATGGTGAATTATATACCCACTTTTCTTTCCAGTGTAGTGCATCCCAAATTCTGAATACATTTTTGGTCAATTCGTGGGAATCAGAATCTAGTGCTCTAAACTTATTTGAAATCCAGATATTTTTGTGAAGCGTGGTTTTGCTTAACCACCTCAATACAGGGCACTTTCACCCCCTTTCTGCCCAACCCATTTTTCAGTTTTCATCGCTGTCGCATTTTGAATGACAATTGCGCGGTCATGCAACACTGCACCCTAATGAAATTTTTATCATTTTTTCCCCACAAATAGAGCTTTCTTTTGGTGGTATTTGATCACCTCTGTGGTTTTTATTTATTGCGCTATAAACAAAAGAAGAGTGACATTTTTGAAAAACACAATATTTTTTACTTTTTGCTATAATAAATATCCAATTTTTTTTTTTTTTTTAACAAATTTTTTCCTCAGTTTAGGCCGATATGTGTTCTTCTACATATTTTTGGTAAAAAAAAAATCGCGATAAGCGTATAATGATTGGTTTGCGCAAAAGTTATAGCGTCTACAAAATAGGGGATAGATTTATAGCATTTTTATTTATTTATTTTTTACTAGTAATGGTGGCGATCTGCGTTTTTTTTTGTTTTTGTTTTATTGTGACTGCCATATTTAGGCGGACATATTGGACACTTTTGACACATTTTTGGGACCATTCACATTTTATACAGCGATCCGTGCTATAAAAATGCATTGTTTACTGTGTAAATGTGACTGGCAGGGAAGGGGTTAACACTAGGGGGCGATCGAGGGGTTAATGTGTGTCCTAGGGAGTTGACTTTAACTGTGGGGGGAGGGGACTGACTGGGGGAGGTGACCGATCGGTGTCCCTATGTACAAGGGACACACCATCGGTCTCCTCTCCTCTCTGACAGGACGTGGATCTGTGTTTACATACACAGATCCACGGTCCTGCTCTGTTACCCAGCAATCACGGGTGCCCGGCGGACATCGCGGACGCCTGGCACGCGCACCGGTTCCCGAGCGATGCAGCGGGCACGCACGTTCCCCCTAGTGGCTCAGGAGGGCAATCACGTCATATGACCTCCGCCCAGAACAACAGCTGCCTCATCCCGCCGTCATATGAAGGTGGGCGGTAGCTTAGTGGTTAAAGTGTTTTCTATCTCGACCCAGTTTTTTTTTTTTTTTTTTTCTTTTGTCCATTCAATCATACGTGCTATAATTACCGCTTTGTAATACCTATAGATGTCCGGTGCTGCCAATCCCCCGTGCTGTCTTTTCCTAGAAATTAGTGCAAGTTTTATTCTCAGTTTTTTATTTTGCCAAATGTATTTTGTCAATATATTTTGTATAATTTTGAAAAAGCTCTGTGGAATCCCTATTGGTAACATCTGGAATTTGTACATTATTTTTGGTAATATTGCCATTTTAAGCATATTGACTGTTCCAACCCATGATATTGATTGTGTATTTATATTCTTGACTTCTACTTTGATTTCATTTAATAATGGAATGTAATTTGCGGAGTACATTTTCTTGAATGATGGTGTTAGTTTAATTCCCAGGTAGGTTAGTTCCCCATTCACCCACGTAAATGGGAATTCTTTTTGAAGGGCCAGGACATCCTTTCTCCCCAAACCAATGTTCAGTATTTCTGTTTTTATGGGGTTTATTTTGAAGTTTGAGAGTTCTCCATATTCAGTCACTTCCTTCAGAATGTTTGGCAGGGTCATTCTAGGGTTAGTCACGTACATTAAAATGTCATCGGCATTAGCCGCGACTTTATGTTCTTTTTCCCCCACTCTCGCCCCCTCTAGCCCCTGGTTATTTCGCAGAGTTGCTAGAAAAGGTTCCAGCGACAGGACATATAGAAGAGGTGAGAGCGGACATCCTTGCCACGTTCCATTAAACATTTTGAATACTGGCGACATTTTCCTGTTTACCCTTACTCTTGCCGTAGGCCTGTTGTAGAGATTTTTAATCCATTTCATTATTTTAGGCCCCATTCCTAGATGTTGTAACGTGATCATCGTAAATCCCCAGTCTACCCTGTCAAATGCTTTTTCTGCATCAATTGACATAAGCAGATCTGGGGAGATATTAATACTCTTCTTTTGCAGCATCAAGATTGTTTTTATGCTATTGTCTCTTCCTTCTCTCCCAGGGACAAAACCAGTCTGGTCCGGATTTATCCATAGAGGCATTCATTTTTTTATTCTAGTACCTAATATTTTAGCATAAAGGTTAGTATCCGTGTTCAATAAGGCAATGGGCCTATAGCTTGAGCAGTTGGTTTTATCTTTTCCTTCTTTGGGTATTATAGTAATATATGCCAAGAGTGACTCTTTTCTGATATCATCTTCTCCTATTTTATTCAGCCTTGGGATCAGATGATCTTGAAATTTTTTATAGTATTTAATCGTGAACCCGTCTGGCCCGGGACTTTTACCAGTAGGGGTTTCCTTTAGGGCCAATTTGATCTCATCCTGCGTTATCTCATTTTCTAGGTCTTTTAATATCTCGGGTTTAATTTTTGGTAAGTTGGCCTTTTCTAAGTAGATTTGGATCTTCTTCCTTCTTTTTTCTGCTTGTTGATTTGTTTCTTGCTTCTTTATTGCATAGAGTAAACCACAATATTGTGCAAAGGCTTGTGCAATATTCGTTTTCTATCTTCTCTATGTAGTTTAAGGTCTTCTGTTTTCTTAGGATGTTTGCGAGGTATTTACCTGCTTTATTGCCCTTCATGAATCTCTCAAGTGATATCCTGTTGAATTCCTTTCTGTCCTCCTGTTCCATCAGATCTTTTAATTGTACTTTTTTTAGGGTCAGGGACCGGTATATTTCCTTGTTGGCTTGCTTTTTGTGTCTTATTTCCAAATTATGAATTTCGTTTAAGAGTCTACCCATGTTTTTTCCTCTCTCCTTCTTTATTCCCGCTCCTATTGAAATTAATTTTCCTCTAATAACAGATTTGTGCGCCTCCCATAGGGTTGCTCTTGACAGTTCAGGGGTGTCGTTTTCCCGGAAGTATTTTTCAATCTCGTCTTTTATAATTTTTTTCAGTTTCACTGTCTTCTAGTAACTCCATGTACCTCTTCCATGGACTCTCCCTGAAGATTTATCCTCAGAGAGACTGGGGAATGGTCTGAGAGTGCTGATATTTCAGTTGCTGCTTCCAGTACCTCCTCCAGTAATCTATGTTCCACCATGATGTAATCCAGTCTAGAATATGTTCCATGGACTGTTGAGAAATATGTATAATCCTTCTTGGATATTGTACTCGCCAAGCATCTACTAATTGATGTTCGTATAATTTCTTTTTGATCATCCTTAGTTGTTTTTTTTCTCTGTCAGGTACTATAGACGTAGTATCTAATTTATGGTCCATAGGGGAATTAAAATCACCAGCTACTATTAATTTACCCTGTTTGAATTCAAGTAGGTCTGTCAACTTCTCCGCTAAATATTTTTTTGGGTTTATGTTGGGGTAATTTATATTTGCTAATGTGTACCTCGTACCCTGTATTGTCCCTATAAGGAAGAGAAAACGACCTTCTGGGTCAGCTTTTATCTTTTCAATACGAAAGCCAATGTTTTTTCCAAAACCAATTATGACTCCTTTTGATCTTTTAATTGGTGAGTCCCCGTAGTACCACGTCAGGATTTTATTTGAATATATTTTAATTTTTGAATCCTGCGTGATATGCGTCTCCTGCAGAAAAATTATTGCGGCCTTAATTCGTTCTAGTTCTCGTACTATTACCCGTCTCTTTTGGGGTGAGTTTAGCCCTCGGACATTGAATGCCAGTATTTTAACTTTGTTTGAATCTTCCATCTTTATCTCTATGGCACCCACGCGTCCTCCCCAATGGCGGGTCCCCCCTCCCCGTCCCCGAAGGGATCCCGAGAGAGGGCCCCCACTCGTGGGGCGACATTCGGGTGAGTTCCAGTATTTAAGAAAGCAGTCAGGTCACTAAGTTTTCCTGGTGAGATAATACTAAACCCTCCCACGCCCTCCCTCCTACCCAATTTCCTAGCCCCTTTCCTTTTAACCACCCCCCCTCCACCCCTCCCCCTGTCCCTAAGCCCTTGTGCATTTGACCTTTTGGTCATGAGTAGGTACCATATGATTTTAGAGATTACGTATCCCTACTCCTTTACCTGGGGTGGAAATCTGCTTGGCACCTCTAACTACCCTCTCTTGTATAGTTAGAGTGGTAGCTTCAGAGAACGTCTTTGCCTCCTGGTCCCCTCCCCAGCCCCCCCCCCCACCAATGCCTCCCCCTCCCTTTCTTCTCTTGATTTAGCTTAATTACCTGATTCCCCCCCCCCCCCCCCCCGCCGCCATCCCCCTTTACCCACTGGTGTATTTCCTAGATATCGGCTGCCAGTGTGCTTCCTCTCCTATCTGCCTATCTAGTCTTCTAACTGCTTCTTCTGAAGTTTTTGGTAGAGGAATTTCTAGTTTTTACAAAAATCAGGAATTTCTTCTGGGAATCTCAGTTTCGTGGTTCTCCCATTTCTTTTGACGATCAAGCACGCTGGGAAGCCCCAGCTATATTGAAGCCCACTTTCTTGTAAAGTTTTTAATAAAGGTTTTAGAGTCCTCCTTCTTCTCAGAGTATCTTGAGAGAGGTCTTGAAAGATCTGAATTTCCTTCCCCTCGTATACGATTGGTGGTTTCCCCTTTAAGTTTTTCCAGATTTGACTCTTTTCTTCTAAACTTTCGAATCGGACAATTATGTCTCTAGGGGTCTCACTCGGCAGACCTAATGGTCTTCTTGTTCTATGAACTCTTTCAATCCTTAATTCGTTCGTTGCTTCGTTCATGCTTGTTGGGTTAAAAACCCGCCCAATTACTTTTTAGGTTTTCTGTTTGGGAAGATTCCGGGAGTCCACAAATTCTTAAATTCTTCCTCCTTTCTTTATTTTCCTGGTCTTCAAATCTATACGCCTGTTCCTGTTCTTGTTTTAATATTTTAATTTCTCCTTGTAACTCTTTTATTCTTCTTGTATGCGTATCTGTTTTTTTTTTTTTTCCACTTCCTCTACTCTGGCGAGCATGTGTCCCATATCTTTAAGGAGTTTTGTCATTTCTGATTTTAATGAGTTTTCCAGGGCCGCAAACATTCTTTCCATGTCTGTCATTGTTGGTAGTTGGACCGTTTTCTGATCACCCATTGTTCTAGGGAGGGATTCTGTTTCATTTTCTTGCTCTACTCTATTGTCTGATATTGTACTATTATCCATAGATGTTTTAATCTGACCCTTTTTATCTTTTTTTTTTTCCTTAGTTTCTAACTGTCTTCCTTTAGTGCTTTGTTGTCTTTCTGATGCCATAGCTGCCCCTTCTTCCTCTCCTCCTTGGGTCACATCTGTTCATCGGTCCAGAGGTGGGACTTGTACTGGGGCGTGGGGATTTTGCTGCAACCCCTCCACCCCTTCCACTTTTACCCCTCATTTACACAAACAAAAACAAAAAACAAAAAAGAGAATGCTTGTGGTATGAGATTTAAGCAATTTCTCCTGCCTATTACACTCACTTAACCAGTCCCATTAAAGTGCTGTTAGGGACCCCTTTAGGTATATCAACCAGAGATATTAACAAAAATTCCAGTACAGTTATTTCCCCAAGCAGCAACTGTTATTTGTTTGTATTTGGTCTATATTAAGTTTATCATAGCCAGAACAGTGGTCAGGTGCCAGGAACCAACAATGTCTCTTTTTTTTTTTTTTTTTTATATATTTTTTTTTTTCTTCCAAACAGATGTCTTAACCTCTTGCCACTACTTAATACTTACCTGGTGGGGGGGTGGTAGTCCGTTTCCCATTCAGATATTGGCTCCAGGACAGTAGTCAGGAAAAAGAAAACAGCAATATCGCCTTTCTTCACCTCCAATTGTCACCTTAACAAATCATGATTGTTTTGAATGAATTAAAAAAAAACTTAGCATATGATTGTAACAAGTTACTTATCTGAGGGGGGCTGTAGTCTGTTTCTTTAACAGATGCAGGCCATTCTTTCTCTTTAGTTCTGCTCTCTTCACGGGTTCTCTCAGATGTACCAAGGGGTCAGGTGTTTTAGCAGGGTGTATTCATTCCTTGTCCCGAATGGCTCTGCTCCACATGCCGTGTTCAGCGGTACGGACGTGGGATCAGGTGCGGGGTAGTAACGGGACACTTCTCAGTGCTTCCCCAGTCTGTCTCTCACTCTCCTAACTCCACGTCTCCCTCTGTCCACCCAGCTGGCCCTACGATACGTTCTCCAGTGTCTCCAAAGGAGAGCAGGGGGTTTACGCCGGACATCCTCTACACTGCGGCTAGAAGCCGCCGCTGGATATTCTGTCACCGCCGCGATCTCCCGCACATCTCCCCGCCGTAAGCACGGGAGAGCGCCGCTTCTCACCTTACTTTGTTTTGTGGAGACTCCAGTGGTTTGGCAGGGGAGTCTGCCCAGCCTGTCCACCTGCCGAGCAGGTGGGCAGGCTTCTTGTCGAAGGCTGTTACCTAGGGGAGATGCATTAACGAGGATTCGTGGGGCTGAAGACCCGGCGTTCTTACAGCGCTCTCCTACTCGGCGCCATTACCAGACTCCTCCCTGACCCTGGAGAAACTCTTGATATAACTGGCAGATGCTTTATTGAAAGCTATACAGGGAGATCGGTGCTTGTATCTCCCCCCCCACCGCTGCACCAATTGTCCCATGTCCTCCTCTGGCTCCCCTGTGTTCTCCTCGCTCTCTCCTTGTCCTCCTCTGGTCCCCCCCCCCCCAGTCTGTCAGGATGGAGAGCGGAGGAAGAAGCTGGTAAATATGTCTTTTACCGGCTCCTTCCTTTTCTGAATCCACAGAGTCAGTGATCACCGACTGTCCATTTATAACTGAGCATTGTAAACTCTGTTTACGATGCTTCAGTTTATGAATGGAGAAGAGCCTCTGTCTCCTGTCCATTCATTTTCAGTGCAGCTGAGGCTGCAGAGAAAGGAACTATGGAATCTTTGTCCTCAGTCCCTTCCTCTGTCTCAAAGGGGAGATATCAGGGGTTTAGACCCCTGATATCTCACCAAAGCCCCCCCCCCCCCCCCAACAGGGCTGATTAAAAAGAATTATAATAAATATTTAATTTTGTTTAAGTTAAATTAAAAAATATAATATAAAAAACAAAAATACTAACACCATCCACTCCCCCCCCCCCCCCAAAAAAAAAGAAAGCATTGGTAAAAAATATCAAAAAATATAAATTGTAAAACATTTAATTGTAAAAAAATAAAAATCTACTGACAGTCCATGCCTCATCTGTGCCACCTATCAGCGCACATCAGTTCTGCATATTAGTGCCCCCCTCATCAGTGCCCGTCAGTGTTGCATATTAGTGACACTGTCACATGACATTAAAAAATGTATTGGTAATCGGTATCGTCGAGTACTTTTAAAGTATCGGTACTTGTACTTGGTCTTACAAAAGTGGTATTGGTGCAACCCTAGAACATGCTAACCAATATATGGAGTCCACCTCTTGTACAAATGGGTAGTAATGTATGGATGCTGGATGTAATTGGAACAATTCAGCTTTCTGCTTTGTCATTCAGGCTCCTTCTTTTAACCTGTTCCTTCCCTTGCACTGTACTGTTAGTAACCAAGAAGCAGTTCAAAGCTTAAAGGAAAAGTCCAATAGGTAAAACCAAAAACTTCAGCAGCAGAAATAGTAGTCAAGAACTGATTGTACATGCCAATGAAGCCCTTCAGCAAATACATTTTCTATTCTGGGAAAATTGTTGCTGAATAAATAACTGCTGGCTGGGAAAGGTAGCGACATTCTTTGCATGTGCTGATTATTGGCATAGATCTAAAACAAGCCTACTCTGGGTAATCTTTACATCTGAGGACACCTATGAGCGGAAACGTGAATTTAGGAGAGATACTTGCACAAGGTTTGACTTCTAGCACTAATAGAAGAATGGGACAGTGGGGAATACAGCAAAGGTGAGTAAAAGCAGGCCAGATTGGGCATTCATGTGTTCTGAATGGCCAAAGTGATAGTCTTTCCAACTATGCAAGTGTAAATGTACTCTACTGACTATAGCGAACTTCAAAAAGGCAGATATAGAGAGTTTCTGTTGTGAATTAAGATTCCTATGGGCCAATGACCAGATTGGGCAACAGTTCTTACCTGCAAATACCTATAAATGGGCACTTCCTGCCACTGCTGAGGGTAAATGGCGATTGGATATGTTACAAAGCCAGTTGTGATTATCATTCTTCCCTGATAGGCTTGTGCCGACATTTTCCTTTCGGCTTCTTCCAAAGCCACACTTTTGAGTTTTTGGAACGCTCTGCAACATTTCCTAGACTGTGCCTTGTGAGGTTTTAGTTTGTGTCTGCGCATCATTACTCTTTGTAGGCTGTTTCCATTTAAGGCCCCAACATGTATATGTTTATATGGAAAAAAGATGCTTGTCATTTAATTTTTTAACCCATTTGTGTGTAAACCTATTTTTTGTGTGGAGGTAATGCATTATCTTATTTCCCTTTTATAATTACTTTTTTCCTTGACACTGTTATTTGCATAAAGCCTTGTTAGCATGTTGCCCCATTATGTCATGACAAGAGCGTGAAAGTCAGCACACATACTTCAGTAATATCTGCCTGCTCTACCCTCGCGTTTCCAGTTGGCAATTTCAAATTATGGCTTCTGCTGCACTTTAAATGTGTGTTAATAGCGTGTGCTCCTAACAAGGGCCAGCACCATTTTGTTCACATTGTGAGTGCTTGTCACTCACGGATGACAAATGTACCTTCACCAGCTCCTCTGATGGCCCCCTCAAAACCATACCCTCAAATCAGACCGATGAAATTAGCCGCTGTGTAAATTGTGTGTCTGAGTGGTTCATTATCTAATCACGGTCAGAACCATAGTGATAAAGTAGAATGAAGCTGGGGAAGAGGTCTGCCAGATGATTTCAGGCCAATCCCAGTTTTCCATGGAAACTCAAGCCTGACGAAATGATCATATCATTTCTCCTAACTTTAGTTCCCTGGGGGGGGGGAGGGGGGTAGGTGCGGGGAGAGAGGGTAATTTGGGATTGTATTTAGTACTTGTCATTTTACTGTTTAATGACAGGATGCTTTACATCTGGGAATCAGCAAATGTTTTGTTTCTTTTCTGAGCTTAAAATCGTGTAGTTGACGCTTGACACCTTTTTTCTGCAGCTGGCCATGTGCTATTATTTGTTTTATCCAGCACTATAGGCTAGACTGTGTTCAAATGGCTGACCATTCTGAAGCCAAATGTGAGGCCTCATAGTAAATGTGTTCTTTTTCTATATCACATTTTAGAAAGGTTGGATTGTGACTAAAATATGAATATTTTAGGTTTCCAAACATTTTTATAGCATTTACACAAGTACCACAATGTAGAAAGTCATATTGGGCTGTATATATTTATATAGCTGGTTTAAATACATGTCTTGAAGTTTATTCACCCACCTTCCTTTTACATGTCATGTCCCCTCTTTTTCGTGCATTGCAGTGACTGCTCCTTGTTTTACCTCTCCTCTTGCCGTTCCATTGAAATTATTACTCAGGGTAGCAAGTCATTCATGTTAATGCTGCAACTTGCATCCACCTATATCTAAACAGTCACCTTGTGCTTGCACATCTGCAGATGCAACATAGTGAGAGGAAATATATACCAAAGGTATTTCTCTCTTAAGCTGGCCATACATGGATCAAACTTCGGTTCAGAAGGGACTGTACAAATGTTGATCAGTGTTTGGCAAACTCTGCCCAACAGAAGTTGTTTGTTCGATTGACTTTCGTCAAAGGGACATCCTGGAAATCTTATGTCAATCAGTATCTGCAGCTGCTGATCAGTGTGTTCTGGCTAAGGCGGGTCCCGCTGTCAGAATACTATGTTTCGGGAGGGGGGAGGGATTCTTCCATCCACCCCGTTTGTGTGCCTGGAGGAATCAATATGGCCAACTTTAGACAATTGTCACAAAACAAGTGTCCCTATAAAAAAATGTGACCTCACCTGGTGACAATTGTTTCCGTTTCTAAAATCTATTTTTTTTTTTTACCCTAATGCAATCCCTGCATTAAGGTAAAAAAAAGTCTCCCCATACCCCCCTCCCCCCAGCACTTACTTGACACCCCTCTCGATCCAGTGCTGTCGCCAGCAGCCCCACTCTTCTTTATTCCTGGATCCACAGGACACACTGATAGCAGTGGGAGCCATAGACTCCTGCTGTCAGTCAAATACCGTGAGAAGGGAACAGGGGAAATGACTGAGCCATGCTGTGTGTGTGTCTGTGGAAGCTTACAGCCGGCTCACAAGTGTGTTTGCATGGGTACCCGCATAGCACACAGCTTGCTATGGGGGCACCCGGAAGAGTGAAGAATGTGGGGGGGAGGGAACGACACCACATATGTAAGAGACCACTCTGTGCAATATCGTTGCAAAGAGCAGCTAAGTATGTCATGGTTTTTTAAATTAACAAAACACTTTGACTTTAATATCAATTGCAGTCTCGGTGACAATGGACACAAGAAAAATAAAAATGTTTAAATCTAGCTAGCAGATGCAGGCAACAATATAAACCTAATATGGGTTATAATCTTTCTGTATTCTTAGCCAAAACGAAAAAAGGTTTAAAAGGTTTGACTGTATACATTTGAACTGTATCCAAAGGTCTAAAAAGGTTTGTTTCATATGGCATAATTAAGATGATTGAGTCTTAAAGTGGTTGAAAACCTCAGTCATAAAATCTGAGCGTAGCACATAAATTTGTAGTGTTTACTTGTCTCTCGCCGAAGCTCTAAGTTTCATTTCTCTTTGGTTCTTTGGTCCTCTGTTATCAACATGAGTCACTACTGAGAAGTTTTCCCGACACATGAGATAAAATTTGTAATGGGGAGGGAGAGCTCAGCACACAGCTTGTCTATTCAGAACACAGTTCTCCTGTGTGAAGGGGGGTTTGTTCTTTTCCTCCAATCAGCTCTCACACAGTGTCTCAGACCTCTAACTGCAGCTCTCCACCCGCACCTCTGTGATGCTAAAAAATGCACAAGGTTTTCATCTAAAATCCGTATTTTTGAAGGGATGTACAAAAGAGAAGATTGCAGATAAATTAAGCTTATCTAGGAGGATCATGGCTATTCACTTCACTGGGTATATGGGAGTATTTACAACCACTTTTAATTATTTTGTGATGTATAACTGAGAATCCTGATTTCTGTGTGTTTCCTTAAAAACAAATCAAAACTGTGCGTTTTAGGTGCCTTTGATGACGATGACATCATCCATGTTGAAGGGAGTGTCAATCCAGTGCGTGACATTGAGATCATACATGAGGAACTACGTCTGAAAGATGAAGAAATGATCATTGCTGCCATAGACAAACTTGAAAAAGTAGCTGTAAGAGGAGGAGACAAAAAATTAAAACCAGAATATGTAAGTATAAAAGACATTCTGGGTGTACTGCACAATATCACTGAAAGTTTATCTTTACCCAAAGCTTTTTTGTTTTGGATAGAATGGGGAAAGTTTAGAAAAACCACTGTCAGGTTTTACTGCTGTCTGTGGATTTATTGGAGCGTTCCCCTCTATTTTCGGGACAGACTTTTTCCCAACAGAAAGTTGCCTTAGGCCTCTTTCACACGGGGCAGATCAGTCATGATCCGCCCCGTGAACATCCGCTTGCTCAGCGGGGATAGCTCCGCCGATCCCCGCTGAGCAGGAAGATGACAGGTGCATCGCTGCACACTGTGCAGCGACGGACCTGTCAGAGCGCCGCTCTCCCCTATGGGGGGATCGGATGATGACGGTCCGTAGTGTCCGTCGTCATCCGATCCGAAAACGGAGGAAAAAGTAGGTTTTTCCTCCGTTACACTTTTCGGATCGGAGCGGGTCGGATGTCAGCGGACATGTCACCGCTGACATCCGACGCTCCATAGGGATGACTGTATGTCCGTTTTTCATCCGAAAACGGATGGATGAAAAACGGACATACGGATCATCCGTGTGAAAGAGGCCTTACCTAAAATTTTTTCCTTTTGCTTTCTGCCCTAGGGACAGCTTTTCTACTAGACAGGAAGTGAAGGAATCTGTTGGTGCCACCAACTGCAGTAAAACATGACACATGTTCTTATTGTACCCAAAAAGAAAATTGTGGGATAGAAACACTTTGAAGCTGAAAATTATTGAAATATATAGGTATATATATATATATTTTTTTTTTTTAATCAGCACCAGGGACAGTACTTGCATTGAATGAGAAGTGTACTTGAATTCCCAGATGCACCCATATCTGTGATCATCCTGTACTGCAGGGGTTAATACCTGAAGCTGTCATGAGCATTGGTCAAAAGTGCTGACTATAGGGCTGGGCTGACCCAGAGAGGATATTCAACAGTTGTGGGCACTGTGGTAGGACTGAACATAGCTGGGATGGGAGTTGAAGCTTTTTTTTTTTTAAGATTGTGTTCTGGGTTACCCTTGTTGATCCTTAGGGCTCGTTCACATCTGTGTGGTGTGCTTTTTGTGCGTTGCGTTTTACATGTGGTTTAGGCACGCTACCATTAAACTCTATTGAATGAGTGTTTTGATGAAAGTGCAACACAGATGCAGCAAGCAGAACTTTTTTTTTTAATGCACCACACTTAAGGGTACTTACACATGGTACTGCTGTATGAACATCAGATTACTTGCAAAAAGTTCCTGTGTAAAAACGTGAGTATGGACTGTATAGTGAATGCACATATTTGCATGTTTTTTGCTCATGCAGTGCATATAAAAAGTCTACACACCTGTTAAAATGTCATGTTTCTGTATTGTAAAAAAAATGAGACAACGATAAATCATTTTAGAACTTTTCCACCTTTAATGTGACCTATAAACTGTACAACTGAAATCTTTTAAGGGGGGGGGGGGGGGGCAGTAAAAATAAAAAAATGAATGTGGTTGCATAAGTGTGCACACCCTCTTAGAACTGGGGATGTAGCTGTATTCAGAATTAAGCAATCACATTCAAACTCATGTTAAATAGGAGTCAGTACACACTTGCTATCATTTAAAGTGCCTCTGATTACCCCCAAATAAAGTTCAGCTGTTCTAGTAGGTCTTTCCTGACATTTTCTTAGTCGCATCCTACAGCAAAATCCATGGTCCGCAGAGAGCTTCCAAAGCATCAGAGGGATCTCATTGTTAAAAGGTATCAGTCAGAAGAAGGGTACAAAAGAATTTCCAAGGCATTATATATATATATACCATGGAACACAGTGAAAACAGTCATCATCAAGTGGAGAAAATATGGCACAACAGTGGCATTACCAAAAACTGGAAGTCCCTCCAAAATTGCTGAAAAGACAAGAAGAAAACTGGTCAGGGAGGCTGCCAGGAGGCCTAGAGCAACATTAAAGGAGCTGCAGGAATATCTGGCAAGTACTGGCTGTGTGGTAAATGTGACAACAATCTCCCATATTCTTCATGTGTCTGGTCTATGGGGTAGAGTGGCAAGACTGAAGCATTTTCTTACCAAGAAAACATCCAAACCTGGCTAAATTTTGCAAAAACACATCTGAAGTCTCCCAAAAGCTTGTGGGAAAATGTGCTATGGTCTGATGAAACCAAGGTGGAACTTTTTGCCCATAATTCCAAAAGATGTTTGGTGCAAAAACAGCACTGCACATCACCAAAAGAACACCATACCCACCGTGAAGCATGGTGGTGGCAGCATCATGCTTTGGGGCTGTTTTTCTTCAGCTGGAACAGGGGCCTTAATCAAGGTAGAGGGAATTATGAACAATTCCTAATACCAGTCAATATTGGCACAAAACTTTCAGGCTTCTGTTAGAAAGCGGAACACAAAGAGGAACTCTTTCAGCATGACAATGACCCAAAGCAAACATGCAAATCAACAAAGGAATGGCTTCACCAGAAGAAGATTAACATTTTGGAATGGCCCAGTCAGAGCCCAGACCTGAATCTGGTTGAAAATCTGTGAAGTGATCTGAAGAGGGCTGTGCACAGAAGTTGCCCTCACAATCTGACAGATTTGGAGTGTTTTTGAAAAGAAAAGTGGGCAAATATTGTCAAGTCAAGATGTGCCATGCTGATAGACTCATAGCCAAAAAGACCGAGTGCTGTAGTAAAATCAAAAGGTGTTTCAACAAAGTATTAGTTTAAGGGTGTGCACACTTATGCAACCATATTATTTTATTTTTTTATTTTTACTTTCCTCTGCCTATAAGATTTCAGTTTTTGTTCAACTGAGTTGTACGGCTTATAGGTCACAATAAAGGTGGAAACGGTTCTGAAATGATTTATCTTTGTCTCTTTTTTTTTTTTTTTTTTTAACATCACATTTTAAGGGGGTGTGTAGACTTTTTATATCCACTGTATGTGCATAAAAATTCAATTTTTCGGGTTATGTTATACACTTGTACATGTGTATGTGTGAGTAAAACACTGTCCAGCAACACACATTTCTGGGGGGGGGGGGGTTCTCTCCGTACGCAGCACAATTTTTCGTGCCTTTTGTGTGCAAACCCATTAAAAACAATGGGCTGCATTTAGATCAGTAAAAAAAAAAAAAAAAAAGCAAATGCCTTTGCAAAAGGCATAAAATACGCATAAAGTATACAGGTGTGAACGGGTCCTTGGTTAACTCTACTTACTTTTCAGCAACACCATCTTCCCCTTCTTCCCTTAGCTTTTCTTTTTCTTTTCAGTTCATAGGTAATCTTTAAAAGAGAAGTATGGCTTAAGCTTTTTTTGGCTGTTCTTCTCTTTTGGGTCCGAGGTGTCTTTACCGGTGTTTGCCTGTGACATGGAGTCACCTGATAATGGGCTGTTGCTGATGGGGCAAAGATTTGCCAAATTTGGGAAGAATGTCGACAATATTGTTGGGATCCACCCAGCTGGATTGGCAGCTGGCTCCCCTTTTCTTAGTGCTGTCATTTTTGCCCTCTGACATTCCAGCCACTGTACCTGCAAACATGAAAGCTCCATCTGCATTGTGGGTGGGGGCACTTCAACATCTTTGCTTTGATGCCAGAGAGGACCTTGTGCATGCACTGGGTAAAAAGCACAGTAGCCTGTTGTAGCCAAGCAGATTTGTTGACATGTAGGTACACGAGTGAATTTCCTAAGTTCCTTGTTAAACAAGTCTGAAATGTTTTTTAGCTTCTTACACATTTTAAATTCTACATTTATGAATAATGTGGTAGCTGTACTACATATTAATGTTTCACCAGCTGCAGTTTCCACAGCTGTGTCTGAGGAACTTGTGACATGTCTTTTCTATTCAATGACAATGGCTTTAAAGTGATCCTTTGCAAGCATCTCTTCAGCTGTTTGATACGTCTGTCTGTCCAGCTGCCTGTTGATCTACACTGCATAGACACCAAAAATAAAAACACAACATATGTATGCCTTTTATATTTTATTGCGCATACAGTTCTCAGAACTTTATTAACATGCAGTTTTAGATGATCAAACCGTATAGAAAACTATGCTTATTTTTGTTCGTGGGACAGCTTCAGGGCACTGGTCTAAATAAATCATCAGTCTTTTAGAATGGTGCGTTTCATTTGTCCCTAGAACATGCCAAGTCTGTGGGTTAGTTTTGTTTGTGCGGCTGTTCGCAGAATTGGCATGTCCTATCTTATGAAAAAATATGTAGAGAGACCGAGACCAGAACTGAACACGATAGAGAACTTATCGATACAGTGACAGATGAGGTGTCCACAAAGAGGTGGCATAAAAGAGGTTTCTAAAAATGTGAAAGCTGTGTTAGCTGACGTTCAATTCATTTTTATTTTTAAACAAAAGAATGATGGAGATAATCCAAATGGTATGTGTCAGTTTGAACCATACTTGAGTGAGATTGTGGACCATTGCAGGCCATAGACATACAAGGATAGATGCCTATTCTGTATGGCGATGTTGGACAGGGCCTGAAGATTCAACCCCAAGCTGAATTTACACTATATTACCACAAGTATTGGGACGCCTGCCTTTACACGCACATGAACTTTAATGGTATCCAAGTCTTGGTCCATAGGGTTCAATATTGAGTTGGCCCACCCTTTTCAGCTATAACCGCTTCAACTCTTCTGGGAAGACTGTTCACAAGGTTTAGGAGTGTGTCTATGGGAAAGTTTGACCATTCTTCCAGAAGCGCATTTGTGAGGTCAGGCATTGATGTTGGATGAGAAGGCCTGACTCGCAGTCTCCGCTCTAATTCATTCCAAAGGTGTTCTATTGGGTTGAGGTCAGGGCTCTGTGCAGGCCAGTCAAGTTCCTCCACAAAAAAGGGGTTAGTGTAAAAATAAAGGATCTGAACACAAGAAAAGCGGTTACCTATAGAGACTAATTGGCATCAGGGGTTATTGGTACAAAATTAGCTTTATTGAAAATGTATAAAAATGCACAAGTATTAAAATTTCAATGACAGCATCACCCACAGCACACACAGACATAATCTCCCCCCCCCCCCCCCCCCAGGACGTCAGGATTGGGCCACAAATACAGTAGATGGGGTCTGAAAGTGTATCAGACACGATCAGTCAAGTTCCTCCACCTCAAGCTCGATGATCCATGTCTTTATAGACTTTGCTTTGTGCACTGGTCCAAATCATTTGGTGGAGGGGGGATTATGGTGTTGGGTTTGTTTTTCAGGGGCTGGGCTTGGCCACTTTGTTCCAGTGAAGGGAACTCTTAAAGTGTCAGCATACCAAGACATTTTGGACAATTTCATGCTCCCAGTTTTGCGGGAACAGTTTGGGGGTGGCCCCTTCCTGTTCTAACAACTGTGCACCAGTGCACAGAGCAAGGTCCATTAAGACATGAATGAGTCCTGACCTCAACCTGATAGAACACCTTTGGGATGAATTAGAGCGGAGACTACGAGCCAGGCCTTCTCGTCCAACATCAGTGCCTGTGCTCACAAATGCGCTAATGGATGAATGGTCATACATTCCCATAGACACATTTCTAAACCTTGTGGGTGGGCCAACTCAATATTGAACTCTACGTATGAAGATTGGGATGCCATTAAAGTTCATGTGCATGTAAAGGCAGGCGGCCCAATACTTTCGATAATATAGTGTATTTCTTTTCTAGCTACGTGTATATATCTAAAGAGAGTGCCAATTGAAAAATGTTTTAACATGAGTAGTACCACATCACCTCAATCTATGGACAAAAGCCCTGTGGGAGATCATGGATTTTCCCGGTACCCCAAGACAGAAAAACAATCCAGATATAAAATATCTAAGTTTATTTCAATATTTAGTTTAAAATAGACACAGCTCATTCAGTAAAAGGCATCATTGTCATGACCTCCCCTCTAACCCTGCTGAGACTTCATGCTTAATAAGCAACATCCAAAATGTGAGTTACAGATGCAGGAAGATCTATGATACAGGCTGCTGCTTTAGGAGGAATAAGGAAAGTACAAACTCTAAAATGGAGGACAATGTTACTTAACGTATATAAAGACTCTTGATACAGATAACATTGATGATCAAAGACAAAGAAGTATATGGAGAAAAAGGATTTAGTACTGTAACGATTCAAAGGGGTTACCCAGAAATCCTATGCATGACTGTGTTGGACAGGTCCTCAAGAACCAACCCCAAGCTGACTTAATATTTTTTTCCAGCTACATATTACTTTAGTATGATTCCTGGCAACATTTTTTGCATGTAACCAGACCTAGACCTGTGATGTCTTTGCGTTATTTAGATCATATATTTTATCACTGGTGTGATTGATGGCCATATTTGCATAAAATTGCATTAACCTGTTTTGTTCCTTTAAGGGGTTACCCACCTAACTTTAACTCCACCTTTGGTAAAATCAGTTCTAGACTGATATCAAGTTGACTGTGTGGAAATGACACACTCAATATTCATGTACAATATCTCACTCTCTAGCAAATTCTGTAATCTGTTAAGACCTGAAATGCATAAGAAGTTCATTATTCTTTGTGTGTTTTAATATGATCACTGGTCAAAGGCCACTCGTACTTAAAGTCATTAGAGATAAGATGCTTTCTCCACTTCCACCTTCAGGTCACCATGATGAGCTAATGAAAGAGCTCCCACAAGTCTGCTCTCAATGTAATGTTCAGATCACTATTTAAGGTTATCCTGTTGATGCCTCAGATTGTTCAGTGTCAACTAGGTGAATATTTATAGCAATATACACATTTAATAGGTTTTCAAAGTGTTTTAATACAGAATGTTCTCCTGGTGTTTTTTATTTATTTTTGATGGACGACTGTTTGGTAAATGTGCAACTTTTATATTTTGTCCCTATTAAACATTGAACAAAATAAACATTAAATTAAAATGGTAATATAACATTAAAAAAAATAATAATTTCATGCATCATTGTAATTGGGCAGCGCAGTGACTTAGTGGTTAACACTTCTGCCTTGCAGAGTCATCAGCTCAGATTGTTTGGATAGGTTAGAATTGCTTTGCATGTTCTCCCTGTGGCTGCGTGGGTTTCTTCCCAAAGAAATGCTAGTAAATTGTCTCCTGTATAAATTGGCCCTAGTATGTGTACTAGTATGTGTATGTATGAATGTGAGTTGGGGACCCTAGATTGTAAGCTTCTTGTGGGCAGGGACTTATGTGAATGTATAATATATTTGTAAAGTGCTGCATAACTTGTTGGATTTATACAAGTACATCAAATGGTCCAAAATGTGCCAGGTACATACAAAGCCTTGTTTTAAGTATATCAAACTAAACTCAAAATAGTTGAATTTTGTTTACAAACAACAAATATAAAAGATCCATTAATATATTTTTCTGAAAGTAATATTCCATGGAACAGACCTACTGTACATTGCAATAAAGAGAATTTAAATGTGCTTCAAAGAAACCAAAAGAATACCAAAAACATTTGAATAAAAAGGTAAATTTCTTTTACACATACACCAAAAAAAATCTTCATATCAGAGATTACACGTCTATAAAAATGTACATCAGTGGGTACTTGGGTTTTGTAAGTTACATACTGTACATACTTATGAGTATGTACATACACACATAGTATCTACAGTCGTGGACAAATTTTTGAGAATGACACAAATATACATTTTCACAAAGTCTGCTGCCTCAGTTTTTATGATGGACATTTTGCATATACTTCAGAATGTTATGAAGAGTGATCAGATGAATTGCAATTAATTGCAAGGTCCCTCTTTGCCATGAAAATGAACTTAATCCCATAAAAAAACATTTGCACTGTGTTTGTGAAGAAGGCTTCAAGGCACCCAAGAGAGTCCAGCATGTGCCAGGACTGTCTCGTACAGTTGATTCAGCTGTGAGATCGGGGAACCACCAGTGCAAAGCTTACTCAGGAATGGCAGCAGGCAAGTGTGAGTGCATCTGCACGCACAGTAAAGTGAAGGCGCTTGGAGGATTGGCCTGGTGTCGAGAAGGGCAGCAAAAAAGCCACTTCTCTCCAGGAAAAACATCAGGGACAGACAGTCTGCAAAAGGTACAAGAATTGGACTGCTGACTGGGCTAAAGTAATTTTCTCTGACAAATCTTTCCGATTGTTTGACGTATCCGGAAAAAAACTTTGTCCGGAGAAGAAAAGGTGAGCGCTACCATCATTATAGCATCCTGAGACCATTCATGTGTGGGATTGCTTCTCAGCAATTTTGCCTGAGAACACAGCCATGAATCAAGAATGGTACAAAAACATCCTCTGAGAGCAAAATCTCCCAACCTTCCAAGAACAGTTTGGTGAGGAACAGTGCCTTTTCCAGCATGATGGTGCACCTTGCCATAAGGCAAACGTGATAACGAAGTGGCTTGGGGAACAAAACATGGGCATTTTGGGTCCATGGTTAGGAAGGCGAACAAAAAAACCCCACAAATTGACAAAATCCAAGCATTGATTACGCAAAAATAGTCTGTCATCAGTCAGGATGTGGCCCAGAAGTTGATTGACAGCATGCCAGGGCGAAGTGCAGAAGTCTTGAAAAATAAGAGTCAACACTGCAAATGTTGATTCTTTGCATAAACTTTTGTAATTGTCAATAAAAGCATTTGACACTTATGAAATGCTTGTAATTAAACTTCAGTATACTATAGTAACATCTGACAAAAAGATCTAAAAAAAACTGAAGCAGCAGACTTTGTGAAAATTTATATTTGTGTAATTCTCAAAACTTTTTGCCATGACTGTATGGTACTGTACATACTCATATAAAATAGTTTCTACTGCTTCTTCAGAACTGGGCCATAAATCGGAAACGTTAATTTTCAAAAGAATAATACATCTCTGAAAATATGTATAATAAGACTACGATAATATAAACATATGAAAAAATGAGCTAATATTCAAATAATGCTTACAAAATTTGTATCACGCATCACCCCAGCACTTAGATATTACTGAGGTAACCTGTCTGTCCTTCACATTTGGTTATTGTGCACACAGGACATTTTGCAGGACAGCATTGTTGACTTTTAACACATTTAGGTGCTTAAGCATGTTTAGATGTGTTTATACACGTTCAGCATATCGTTTTTTTTTGGGCAAAACATTCCTCTCCTGAACGCACTGACCTTGGGTTTTTTTTGTCCTGCCTCTAAACGTGCTTCAAAGAAACCAAAAGGGACGTATAAGGTAACGTAGAGGAGCGTTCAGAGGCAGAAAGAAAAGTGTTTAAAAGTGTTTTTTCTTTACATTCTGTGTGCATGAACTCTGTGGTGCAGTTCCAGAAGGTATTAATCCTCCCATGCCAATAAGTTGGACTGATAGCTCCTATGCCCTTTACACACGATAGGATTTTCCGACCACAAAATCCATGCTTTTTTTCCCAACGGATATTGGCTCAAACTTGTCTTGCATACACACAGTCACACAAAGTTGGTTGGAAATTCTGAACGTCAAGAACGCGGTGACTTACAATACGTACGACGAGCCGAGAAAAATTAAGTTCAATAGCCAGTGCTACTCTTCTGCTTGATTCCGAGCATGCGTGGAACTTCGTGCGTCGGAGTTGTGTACATACGATCAGAATTTCCACCAACGGATTTTGTTATCGGAAAATTTGAGAACCAGTGTTTAAATTTTGTGTGACGGAAATTCCAATGGAAAATGTCCGATGGAGCCTACACACGGTCTGAATTTCCGACAACAAGCTCCTATCAAACATTTTCCGTCAGAAAATCCTATCGTGTGTAAGGGGCATAAGTAAGGAAAAAATGCCAAGAAAGATAGTATCCTACACTTGCCTTTTTTTTGTTTTGTTTTGAAGTATGTGTAAAATAAAAATGTACCTTTTTTTATTTAACTGTTTTTGGTAGTCATGGTGGCCTTTTATGTTTTCCTGGAAGCACATTTAAAGTTCCCTTATTGCGATGTAGGTTAGTGTGGTTGTTCACTAGATGTTTGCTAGATGTATCATATTCATGGGTAAATTGTGTAGACAAATAACAGTGACAGGTTTTGATGGCAAATATTTGTTGTATTGTCTCTCATACCTTGACGCCTGTATCGTTTTCAGCTATTATTATTATTATTATAACCACTTTTTTTATACAGTTATAGCAGTAACTATATGAACAAAAGATGACCTGAATCCCTGCAGACCTGAACCCCTTTTGAACATATATGCCTCCATATATATTAGTGATCTAGCAGTATGACTCCCAGCATCTCTTTTATGTTTCTGTAGGGAGAGGGAGAGGGATCTTTGTATCTCTTTAGAGCTGTATCAGTTGTTCCAGAACTGGGACACTATAGCCAACAGATCACTTAATACTGCATTAATTGAAGCAAATTATAACAATTTACTTCGCTGGTACATGGTACCTCAACAACTGGCTGGATTCAGAAAGGTTGCATCAGACCTCTGTTTTAGGGGCTGAGAAGTAGTGGGTACATTTGTTGATTTATGTTGGAAATGGCAAAGGATTATGTGTTTTTGGACTAGTCTATCAACTACACTGTATTTTGGCCATAGCACCCCTAAGAATCCATATCTTTAATTTATATAGAGGCCAAACTAACTGGTTAAGCCTGGTGGCCTGACACCCCGACGGTCAGAAATGTCAAGCTAAAAAGGCATGGTATTAGGTGAATGAAAAACTAGTGGCTGTATTTCAGAACAAGGCTAAGAAATGTAGAAAAGATTGGTTCCCTCAGATTACTCACTGTTTCCCTGATAACTGATAAATCTCTATGGGCCATCTAACCACTTATTTTAGGGGAGATTTTTTTTGCGTGTGGTCTTGCTTCTTCCTTTCCCTCACCTTCACCCGCACCCTCCCCTTCTTTCTTGTCTTTTCCCAAATGAGCCTACTTTTCGCCTTTATGCTCGGTATGCTGGATTGTAAGCAGAGGGAGGGTGCTAGCTATTGTGGTTCTCAAATCATAATGGTACTTTGTTGACTATGCCCTAAGTTTGGATCTTTTTTTATGTCACACAGAGCGGTTAATGTTTACCTCCACCTTCATAGGGAAGATGCAGTATCTCTAAGCTCAGTGTTTGAGAGCTTGCTCCTGTGATAGTGGAGGTAAACAGTAACAGCTGGTACTCTCTTAGCAAAGTCCTAGCAGCAATGATGAAGCCATCTCTGGGAGTTTTTTAGTCAGGGTTCATAAGGTAAATGGCTTACACCAATAGCATGTGCATTATTCATCTTTATTCAAAGCTGCATGGTTTGTTTTTATCTACATACCCCCTTTTATCTGTCAGTAATTTTTTTTGGGTAAAGGTGAACTATGCCTTTAAGCTGAATCCCAATGAAATCTGGAAAAAAAACAGGTCCAGCCTGTTTCCTGATTGAGGATGCAGGTAAGAAATTTGAGCTTTTGGATGATTTAAAAAAATCAAATTGGGTAATTATCTAGAATGCATTTGTGTGTTTCGGAGGGTGGGGCGGGGATTATCTCAGAGGAACCCAAGTCAAAAGTGGCAGATCCTATGTTCCCCTTTGAACTTTGCATTTTAAACTGACATCCTGCATGTTTCACACACAAATTCTAAAAACACCCAACCTAGTTCTGAAATTCAGTACTGTACAACTTATTTTTTATAATATTGTTGGCTATAATTTACAACTCGTGTATATCCCAAACACTGATGCATTTTTTGTAAACACTGGCATTTTTTTTAAATGAGCATCTGTGCCCCTCGCTGACCCAGAAATTGAATTTTAGATTCATTTCTCAACTAACACCCTTATTATATACTGACAGTTTTGCCAATACAAACCACGCAAATCAATGCATAATAGGTACCTTCCAACAGTGCTTGTAATGAATAGAGAAGAGGAGCAAAATACATCATTTGATAACAATGAGAATTCCTTAACATTATGCTCTTCCCACCACTGGTGTACCCAGTTTTCTTGCGTGCTGCCATAAAGATACAACCTAAATTCCAAAAGTTAGAATGCTGTGTTAAATCGACATAAAAACAGAATGCAATGATTTGCAAATCTTATAAACCCATAGTTTTTCACAATAGAAAATAGAAAACATATCAAACAGAGAAAATGCACCATTTTAAGAAAAAAAAAATTCTGATATTAATGGTAGGAACATGTCTCAAAAAAAGTTGGGACAGGGTAGCAAAAAGCTGGCCAGAGTAAGTGGTGCTAGCAAGGAAGAGCTGGAAAAAACATTTTGCAACTAATTAGGTTAATTGAAAACAGGTCAAGTAACCTGATTGGGTAAAAAAAGAGCATCTTAGAGAGTCAGTGTGTCTCAGAAAGTAAAGATGAGCAGAGGTTCACCAATCTGTAAAAAGCCACATCTAAAAATTGTCGAACTATTTCAGAGTATAGTTCCTTAATGTAAACTTGCAAAGACTTTAGATATATCATCATCTATAGTACATAATATCAAAAGATTCAGAGAATCTGGAGAAATCCTTGGCCTTCAAGGGACAAGGCCAGAATGCAATATTTGGATGCCCATGATCTTTGGGCCCTCAGATGACACTGTATTAAAAACACGCATGATCCTATGATGGACATTACTTCATTCAGTCTGTGAATACAGTTCACTGTGCCATCCAAATATATGCAAGTTAATGCTCTATCATGCAAGGAAGAAGCCATATCTGAGCATGATCCATAAACGCTGCTCTCTTTTTTGGGACAAAGCTCACTTAAAATGGTCTGTTGCAAAGTGGAAAACTGTTCTGTGATCAGACAAATCAAAATTTGACATTCTTTTTGGCAATCATGGGCGCTGCATTGTCCGAACCAAAGAGGAGAGGGACCTTCTGGCTTGTTATCAGTTCAAAACCCTGCATCTCTGATGGTATTACTGTGTATGAAATGGGCAGCTTTCACATCTGGAAAGGCGTCATCAATGCTCAAAGATGCAGTGCCTTGAAAAAGTATTCATACCCCTTGATATTTTCCACATTTTGTCATGTTGCAACCAAAATCGTAAATGTATTTTATTGGGATTTTATGTGATAGTCCAATACAAAGTGGCACATCATTGGGAAGTGGAAGGAAAATGATAAATGGTTTTCAATTTTTTTATAAATATGTGAAAAGTGTGGCATACATTTGTATTTAGCCCCTTTTACTCTGATTCTCCTAACTCAAATCTAGTGCAGCCGATTTGACTTCGGAAGTCACCTAATTAGTAAATAAAGTCCACCTGTGTGCAATTTAATCTCAGTATTAATACAGAAGTTCTGTGAAGCCCACAGAGGTTTGTTAGAGAACCTTAGTGAACTAACAGCATCATGAAGGGCAAGAAACACACCAGATAGGTCAGGCATAAAGTTGTGGAGAAATTTAAAGCAGGGTTAGGTTATAAAAAAAAATATCCCAAGCTTTGAACATCTCACGGAGCACTGTTCAATCCATCATCCGAAAATGAAGAGTATGGCACAACGTCAAACCTACCAAGACATAGCACCTAAACTGACAGGCTGGGCAAGTAGAGCATTAATCATAGAAGCAGCCAAGAGGTCCATGGTAACTGGAGGAGCTGCAGAGATCCACAGCTCAGATGACAACTTAGTCATGCGCTCCACAAAGCCGGCCTTTATGGAAGAGTGACAAGAAGAAAGCCATTGTTGAAAGAAAGCCATAAGAAGTACCGCTTGCAGTTGTTTGTGAAGAAGGTGCTCTCGTCAGATGAGACCAAATTTGAACTTTTTAAAAGCAAAACGCTATGTGTGGCGGAAAACTAACACTGCCCATCACCCTGAACACACCATCCCCACCGTGAAGCAAGGTGGTGGCAGCATCATGTTGTGGGGATGCTTTTCTTCAGCAGGAAAGCTGGTCAAAGTTGATGGGAAGATGGAAGGAGCCAAATACAGGGCAATCTTAGAAAAACACCTGTTGGGGTATGCAGAAGACTTGAGACTGGGGCAGAGGTTCACCTCCCAGGAGGACAACGACCCTAAACATACAGCAAGAGCTACAATGGAATGGTTTAGATCAAAGCATATTCATGTGTTAGACTGGCCCAGTCAGGGTCTAGTCCTAAATCCAATTGAAAATCTGTGGCAAGACTTCAAAATTGCTGTTCAGACGCTCTCCATCCAATCTGACAGAGCTTGAGCTATTTTGCCGAGAAGAATGGGTAAAAATGTCACTCTAGATGTGCAAGGCTGGTAGCGACATCCCCAAAAAGTCTTGCAGCTGTAATTACAGTGAAAGGAGGTTCTACAAAGTATTGACTCAGGGAGGCTGAATACAAATGCATGCCGCACTTTTCAGATATTTATTTGCAAAAAATTTGGAAAACCATTTATCATTTTCCGACCACTTCACAATTATGTGCCACTTTGTGTTGGTCTATCACATAAAATCCCAATAAAATACATTTACATTTTTGGTTGTAACATGACAAAATGTGGAAAATGTCAAGGGGTATGAATACTTTTTCAAAGCACTGTATATCCAGGTTTTAGAGCAGCATATGCTCCCATCTAGACGATGTCTTTTTCAGGGAAGGCCTTGCTTATTTCAGCAGGACATTACTAAACCCCATACTGCATATGACAGCAGCATGACTACGTAGTAGAAGAATCTAGGTGCATAACTGGCCTGCCTGCAGTCCAGACATTTAACCAATTGAAAATATTTGGCGAATCTTGTAGCGGAAAGTGACAGACGACCCAGGACTGTTGAGCAGTTAGAATCCTATATCAGGCAAGAATGGGACAACATTCCTCTCCCAAAACAACTGGTCTTTTTAGTTCCCAAACGTTTAAAGAGTGTTAAGAGGGGATGCTACAATCTGGCAAACATGGCCCTGTCCCAACTTTTTTGTGGCGTGTTGCTGCCATCAATTTATGAGATTTGCAAATCATTGCATTCTTTGATTTTATGTATACTTTACACAGCGTCCCAATTTCTTTTCTCGGACATCACGGGACACAGAGCCACAGTAATTACTTATGGGTTATAGGGTATCACTAGGTATTGGACACTGGTCACACCCTAATCAGGAAGTTCAACCCCCTATATAACCCCTCCCCTTCCAGGGATACCTCAGTTTTTACACCAGTGTCTTAGGTGTTGGACGTGCAAAGATGTCCTGTGCTGAAGCTCCAAAAGGAATATTCTAAGATCCTATAGTGGGGCAAGCCAGGCGACCGGATCCATTCAAAGTGTCTTTTCATGGCCGAATTGGATGGTACCCGGGCCTCGTGTCCGAAGAAACGAGGTTTTACCTGTAACGCTTCTCTTTTTAGAGAGCTGGACCCGCGGATCAGAAAATGGCTTTAAACTTCCTAATTTCTGGCGAGGTGCTTTACAGGCCCAGAACTGAAGGATCCCCCTACTGATGGGGGCCCCAGTCTCTGACGGTTTTTCACAAACGGAGCCCACCGTGAGAGGCGAAGGCTGGGTCTGTGTAAACTGAACCCTGCGGCCTGGATAAGGTAAGAGGAGATTCCACAGAATTTTAATTCTAGTGGCTTTTCTCCTTTAGGGTGAATGCATGCTGTGCCTATTGTGACCACCGGGGGCGGCCAAGAGCACAAACCTTCTCATGTTTGATCTGTCTCAGCATCCGCTGCACTGGCTCTTCCTCCAGCTCCAAAGGTAGATGGTGGGGGGTTTTCTCTGCTGGGATGGTCCCCCCAGGCTAGGGAAAGGCTCAGGTATGCTGTAAGGTGGGTGAGACCGCACTGTCACAGCCGCTACCGCCGCCGCCACCGAAGCCGCATTGCGATGCAGGGCCCATCACTGCCGGCCTCCTCCTTATTCCCCCAACCCCAGCCTCCCTTCAGGATTGTCAGAAAGGGTCGGCTCGCGCAGGAAGCGCTCGTTTTTCAAAAACGAGGGGGGGGAAGGGGGGGGCGGGGCGTCAGCACAGCGTCAGCGTGCCCAGACGCCCACAGTGCCAGAAAGCATGGCTATTTAAAGCACACTGTACAGGTGCTCTGAGCTTTGGAGAGACACAGAGCTGACAGTCACATGTAAGGTGGGACACAGGCATTCCCCTAGGCTGCATTCACTAAAGAACACCGGATTGGGCATTTGGTAGCAAGGCTTTTAGCCAGACTACATCGCTCAGCAGTCAGTGTTCGTTTTTGATACCTCACACCTTGTTGCTTTGCACTATGGGTAGAAGAGGTTCAAGCACCCCAAGAACCAGAGGCACTAGGGGGTCTCGTTCAGGTTCTGAGGACCCCCTGTCTGCTACACCATCCCCTCCTGAGGGACCAGGGGCAGCTGGGCAGGGAGAGCCATTGGGGTTAGGGGCTACATCTGCTGCCGGCACTTCAGCCCCTGTGTATATTACACAAGAAGTTTTTTCCTCAACCATTTCTGGATTAGAGAAAAAACTAATGGCCGCGATTACATCTTCACTCAGTGAAAGAAAACGCACAAGGCCTTCCTCTGCTCCCCAAGACCCTCAGTCAGAGGAGCTCTGGGATAAAGGAGATGAATCCCTTTCAGAGGATCGGGATGGGACAGATGATTCCTCTTCGGAGGATTCAGGTGGAGAGCGACCCTCTGCGACTTCCCAAGAGGAGAAAGTCTTAGTGCAGATCCTCACTGGTTTGGTCCGTTCCACATTTAAGTTGCCCATACCTGAAACTACTACAGAAACCTCTTCTGCTTTGGGGTCACTGAAACCTTTCCAAGCAGCACATGCTTTTCCTGTTCATAATTTACTTGAAAAGCTGCTTTATTCTGAGTGGGATCACCCAGATAAGCGATTTCTTCCGCCGAGAAAGTTTTCTACACTTTATCCTATGGAAGAAAAGTTTATTAAGAGGTGGGGAATACCGGCCATTGATGCGGCCATTTCCTCTGTAAATAGTAATCTGACTTGTCCTGTAGACAACGCTCAGATGCTCAAAGATCCTGTGGATAAAAAGATGGACTTCTTATTGAAAGATATGTTCTCTTTAGCAGGATCAGTGGCCCAACCTGCAGTAGCAGCGATTGGAGTCTGTCAATACTTAAGAGACCATGTTAAGCAGGTCATCAAAGTATTACCTGAACAGCAGGCCCAGGGGTTTGCTAACCTTCCTGCGGCTTTATGTTATGCTGTTGACGCCATTAGAGATTCTATCGTGCAAACCTCTCGCCTCTTGCTTGGGTTGGTGCATATACGTAGAATGTTATGGTTGAAAAACTGGTCAGCCGAAGCACCATGTAAGAAGCTTCTAGCTGGGTTTCCCTTCCGTGGTGAAAGGTTGTTTGGAGAGGACTTGGATAATTATATCAAGACGATCTCCTGTGGGAAAAGCACTCTCTTACCTGATAAGAAGAAGAGTAAGCGTCCCTCTTTTAAACGGACTCTTTCCCCAGCGTCAGGGGCATCAGCCTCCAGGCAGTCACGACGGTCTCCTCCGTCTGGGGCAAGAAACAAGAGTCAACCCCAGGGACACAAGAAATCCTGGGGGAAAAGGTCTTCTAAGCAAGACACTAAGACCTCTTCATGAAGGGGCGCCCCGCTCGCTCGAGTGGGGGGAAAGACTGCTGCAGCTCTCAGGGCCCTGGCAGAAGGACTTCCAGGACAGATGGGTGATCTCCACGGTAACCTTAGGGTACAGACTGGAGTTCCAAGAATGTCCCTCTCCTCGTTTCCTCAGATCAGGTGTTCCCAGAAAGCCAGAAGAGAAGCAGTCGCTCCTTCTAGCGATAAAGCGACTTTTGTCGCAAGAGGTCATTGTGGTGGTTCCCACAAAGGATCAAGGATTGAGACTCTGTTCCAATCTTTCTATGGTCCGAAAAACAAATGGGGACGACAGACCCATTTTGGATTTGAGAGATCTGAAACGATTCCCAAGGATGCAGTCCTTTCGTTTGGAATCAATTCAGACAGTAATCTCCGTCCTGCAGGGAGGAGAATTTCTGATATCAATAGGCATCAGAGATGCAGGCCTATATGTGCCCAGTTTTCCTGCTTAACTGAAGTGTCTGCAGGCAAAGATCACTGCTCTAAGGGAGCTGATTCTGACAGTCAGGGCCAAGAAGGGTCTTTCTGTCCGCCTTTATATGAGGCTGCAGGGGAAGATGGTGGCTTCATTCGAAGCAGTTCCCTATGCCCAGTTCCAAGCAGAACTGTTGCAACACAGTATTCTGTTGACCTGGAACAGGAAGGTGCAGGCATTAAACTTTCCAATGCACCTATCGCATGCCATGCGTTAGAGCCTCAGTTGATGGCTCATACCCGAAAACCTACAGAAGGGGAAATCCTTCCTACCGGTTTCCTGGGATCCTCTTGCAGGCAGGACGGATGCGTTGGTGATTCCGTGGCATCGGTTCTCACCGATTTATGCATTCCCTCCCATTCTGCTACTGCCACGGCTCCTTCGCAGACTCAGGCAAGAAGGGAAGTCGGCACTTCTGGTGGCCCCCGTTTGGTCCAGAAGAACCTGATAAGCAGAAATAGGGATGATGGTGGGTTCCCGGTGGACCCTACCGATACACCCAGACCTGTTAGCTCAAGGTCCGGTGTTCCAGCATGCCTTACAAATGCTAGATTTGACGGGTGGGCTATTGAATCCCACGTTCTGAAAAATCGTGGGCTTTCAGGTCCTGTCATATCTACCTTGATCAATGCAAAGAAGCCAGCTTCCAGAATGATTTATCATAGAGTCTGGAAAGCTTATGTATCCTGGTGTGAATCCAGGGGTTGGCATCCCAGGAAATATGTCATAGGTAGAATTCTGAATTTTCTACAATTAGGATTAGAGATGAAGCTGGCCTTGAGTACCATCAAGGGCCAGGTGTCGGCCTTATCAGTGTTGTTTCAACGGCCGCTTGCTTCGCATTCTCTGATCCGAAACTTTATACAGGGGGTGATGCGTCTTAATCCTCCGGTTAAGGCGCCCCTAAACCCCTGGGACTTGAACTTGGTTCTATCGGTGTTACAAAAACAACCTTTTGAACCAATACGTCAGATTCCTTTGGTCTTACTGACGAGGAAACTAATTTTCCTGGTAGCTATCTCTTCTGCTAGAAGAGTATCAGAAATAGCAGCTCTTTCCTGTAAAGAGCCTTACTTGATTATACACAAGGATAGAGTGGTACTGCGCCCTCATCCTAGTTTTTTACCGAAGGTGGTTTCAGATTTTCATCTAAACCAAGACATTGTGCTACCTTCCTTTTTTCCAGAACCTTGTTCTTCGGAAGAAAGGTCATTACATTCTTTGGATGTAGTAAGAGCAGTCAAGACCTATCTGGAGGCAACTGCTCAGATTCGCAAGACGGATGTCTTGTTCGTGCTGCCGGAGGGTCCCAATAGAGGACAGGCAGCATCAAAAGCGACCATTTCTAAATGGATTCGACAGTTGATTATTCAAGCTTACGGTTTGAAACGGAAGGTTCCCCCGTTTCAGATCAAGGCACATTCCACAAGGGCTATTGGTGCTTCTTGGGCAGTGCATCACCGGGCCTCTATGGCTCAGATCTGCAAGGCCGCAACCTGGTCTTCAGTTCATACATTCACCAGATTCTATCAGGTGGATGTGAGAAGGCATGAGGATATCGCCTTTGGGCGTAGTGTGCTGCAGACAGCGGTACAAGGTCCTCAGGTCTGATAGCACCCTACTTGGCTGTGATTCCCCCCCTCAGTTGGCATTGCTTTGGGATATCCCATCAGTAATTACTGTGGCTCTGTGTCCCGTGATGTCCGAGAAAAGAAAATAGGATTTTTTATTACAGCTTACCTGTAAAATCCTTTTCTTTCGACGGACATCACGGGACACAGAGGTCCCGCCCCTCTTCTAATACACCTATACTGCTTTGCTACAAAACTGAGGTATCCCTGGAAGGGGAGGGGTTATATAGGGGGTTGAACTTCCTGATTAGGGTGTGACCAGTGTCCAATACCTAGTGATACCCTATAACCCATCAGTAATTACTGTGGCTCTGTGTCCCGTGATGTCCGTCGAAAGAAAAGGATTTTACAGGTAAGCTGTAATAAAAAAATCCTATTTTTTTTTTAAAAAAGTGTTTACTTGAAAGTGTCGGGCTTTCCATAGTGGCATGGGAGCCAGAAAAGGTGAAAATACTACCTATGAATATTTCATATTTACCACTTGCAGCCACCACTTAGCATGCTTGAAGGTTTTCTCTAGTTTTTCTAAAGTCATTATATAGCAAGTTGCATTCAGGAAAAAAAGATGTTAAAAAAAAAAAGATGTTCAATATGTAGTAAGAGCCTATTTTTCTGTACTGGAATGCAGCAAACGCATCTGCATAGCTTATTTTATTTTACTGTTACAGTGTACTGTGACAGTATAACTTTTCAAAAAGGCTTTCGCCTTTTATTATTAAAGAGCAGTCCCTGATCTCAATCAGGTGACTTTTCTAGGGGTGAGATGTCATTAGGCTGCAGCAGGAGACAAAGTGTAACGACATATTTGGCGACCCATCGCAGTTTGCTACGGAAGTGACATTCCGTCGCCTCCATGGAGTTCTAAGTACTGTATTTCACTATAGAAACTCACTTTACTGTTATAAATACGTGTAAAATGCGAAACTCTGGTGGGTGTAACAACATGTCCGCTTTCCCCCTTCTTAGTGTATCCTTACTATGGACGAGTGTGGGGTGTAGCAAGATGGCGGCAGCGGAATGTCCCTTCCGTAGCAAACTGCAATGGGTCGCCGTCTATGTCGTTACACAAAGTATTTCCTCAGTCTCCTCTACTCTAGTGATCAGACTGCTACATTGTAACATAGCAGCAATTTACAAGGTGAAAGGATGCAAAAGAGACTGATCTGTTTGTGGGCACAGTCAAGTACTACACAGGTACTATAGTTTACATAATTGTGTCATCTTTAAAGCAACATGTCAGTCCAGGAAGTAGTTGCTGACCTTAGATTATGCCTGAACAAAGCTGGTGGCAGCCATCTGATGAGAAGCGTAGATAAAGGCATTGTCAGGGGGAAGAGTTGTCACAATAAATACTTGTAAGTGCTACAGTTACACATTACTTTGCATGCATTATTATACAGGATTTATATAGTGCCATCAGTTTGCGCATCACTTTACAACGTAAGGGTAGACAGTACAGCTACAATACAATCAGTACAGGAGGAATCAGCTGGCCCTGCTCGTTAGAGTATACAATCTAAAAGGGAGGGTCAAGTGACGCAAAAGGTAATAACTGTGGGGGATGAGCTGATGGAGAAAATAAAAGTACTGTTAGGTGGAGGCAGGATAGACTTTTCTGAAGAGAAGGTTTTTCAGGGATTGCCTAAAAGTGGACAGAGTAGGAGATAGTTGACGAGGGAGCTAGAGAGCAGGAAGTCCTGGGATGAACAAAGAGAACAATTTTGGTTGGTATTTTGAGACAGTTAGTGATGTAGCTGGAGTAGAGGCTTTGTAAGTTAATATTTTGAATTCAGTTTATTGGGTGAGCAGAAGCCAGTGGAACGATTGGCAGAGAGAGGTATCAAACACTAAACGCTAAGATGGATGGGTGTGGAAGCAGCATTTATGATAGACTTAAGGGGGATAGCCTGTGTAAAGGTAATCCAATGAGGAGGGAGTTGCAGTAATTGAGGCGGCAAGCTTTGGACAGTGATTTGATGTGGGGCCTAAAGGAGAGTTCAAAGTTCAGAGTCCAGGATTACACCTAGCACCCTGGCATGTGGGAATGGCTTCATAGATGTGCCACAATCTTGACAGAGAATTCAGGGGAAGGGGCACATGGGAGAAGAAGTATTATGAACTTTGTTTTGGATAGATTGAGTTCGAGGAAGGGAAGTGGTGTGACATCCAGATTGATATGTCTGTTAGTAAATTAGTAATGCGTGAGGAGACTCGTGGAGTGAGCTGAGCGTGGGTAGTGATTGGGTGTCGTCATTGTAGGAATGGTATTGAAAGCCATGGGTGGCTGTCAGCTCACCCAGGAAGGAGGTGCAGATTGAGAATAGGAGGAGCCCAAAAACCTTGGGGACCCGAAGGAAAAAGGAGAGGCGGAGGTAGAATTGTAAGTAATTGTGAGTTTTAGTAGAGCAGTTTCTGTGGAGTGTTGAGTGTGAAATCCAGACTGAAGGGATTGAGAAGGTTATTGTCAGTGAGGTGGGAGCTCTGCTGATTGTAGATCAGGTGTGACAGACCCAACCGGGACAGGGACTTTTGAAGGGGACTGCAGAGTAGCCTCTTGCCTACTGACTTTGGGCCCTGGCTTTTGAGGGGGCTCTATTCTTTGAGAAGTGTGTGCCTTGTGGTCCTTTTTTGAAGTGGTTTTGCTTCAGGTTCAGGTCCATGTCTCCCCCCCCCCCCCGAAACATACAGACTCTGGGAACCTAGGACCTGGATACAGATTTGGGGCCCTTGTGTTTGGTTAGGGTTTGGAATCGGCAGCCCAATCCAGTCTTGACTGCTTCAACCCCCTCCTAGACTGAGAGACTCAGAGTAAAAGAGTAACATCAGTTGAAAAAACCTGATGCTGGTGTCTCCTGCTGCTTTGTGTAAATCTGTTTATTAAAGCGGAGTTCCACCCAAAAGTGGAACTTCCGCTTATATGCTTCCTCCCCAGTTTTTGACAGGCCCCCTTCCCCACTTCCAGGAGACAGGCCGCGGCCCGATCTCCCGGAAGTTCGGTCCCCCGCCACCGGGCTAATATGAAAGCACAGCACGCTTTGTTCATGCGCAGTAGGGAACCAGCAGTGAAGCCAAAAGGCTTCACTGCCTGGTTCCCTTACCAGGAATGGTGGCGGCAGCACTCGGGAGTCGACCTGAATATCGGGTGGGGTGCCGACATCATGGGCTCCCTTGACAGGTAAGTGACCTAATATTAAAAGTCAGTAGCTGCGGTATATGTAGCTGCTGACTTTTAATTTTTTACACCCAGTCTGGACCTCCTCTTTAAGGTGTCTTTCTGTCGTTGTATACTCCCCCCCATTGTATGCCTCCTATGTGTGAATTCCCATAGTTAATTGAGTCACCTATTGTTTCTGTCTGTCTGCTAATCCTCGTGGAGATGTTATTATTATAGTGTCCACTTTACCTTGTTACCGAACCACTGTGGGATGTTTGTTAGCGCTTCATTAGATGTACTGCTAGATGTACTGATGATATTACTGTTTAACGTTTGCATTGTTTAGGATGATGTGATCAAGCTCTTCTCTGATTGTGGTAAAAATTCTGTGTGAATTTACAAAAAAAGTTCCAGTTTACACCTAAGCTAGTGTCGTGTAGCTCTTGCTCTTGGGTGCAATTCTCAGCTATACTACCTGGTTCCAGTTTAAAGGAAGCTGTATCTTGGCGGAAGCACCCAGATGGCATTCAAGGAGTTTGGAGGAAAAGGGAAGCAAGGAGATGGGATGTAGGTTCTTACGATTAGTGGGATCCAACTAGGGCTTTTCTTTAAGTATGGGGTGACTAGCGCATGTTTTAGAGAGTTGGGAAAGATGCAAGAAAAGAGGGCGAGAGTGAAGATGTGAGCTAAACCAGTCATAAATGGATTGAATCTCTGCCAGTTCAGCAGGGACTGGCCGAGATTTGATCCATCTATGGGAAGGCTGGTTGTACTGAAGTCGATCCATTGATCAAATTCAGTAAAACTAGCCTGTCAGATTTTTTTTTTTTTTCATGTGATCGATGCTGGCAGCTTTAAGTCTGCCTGCAGAACACAATAGCACATCGGTGGAAGGAAAGAAAATTGCATAGTCTATGGGCTGCTGTAGCACGTGTAGGATAATGCATGCACTTAAAGTAGTATTAAACCCAAAAGCAAATATTTATTGCAGCTTACCAACTTTTAGATGTAATGACTGCGTTAGTTTTCTTTTTAGCCTTTTTTTTTTCATATGGTGATTTAGCTATCAAACAGAACAAGCTGTCATGCAAATGTATCAATGAAGAGTCATGAGCAAACTATTTACCGCTGATAGGGGTGCGTACAGTGATCAGCTTTAATTTATTCATGTAAAACTATTTTCTTTTTTATACATCACGGGACACAGAGACTTGATAATTAGTGGGTTAGATAGTCACCATCAAGTGATTGGACACTGGCGAGCCTAATTACAAGGTGAGTTCCTCCCCTATATAATCCCTCCCATATGGAGAGTACCAAAGTTTTTTAGCCAGTGTCTAAGGTGGTTGGTCACGCTAGAAGATGTGCTAAGAAGAAAGCTCTGCTTGATGGTCCCTACGGGGGCCTAGGAGCTATACAACCGGATCCATACCTCAGGCCAATATATACACCTAAGATGGATGGTACCCAGGCCTCGTGTGTGAAGAAATGAGGTTTTGCCTATAATGTCTCTGAGGACTGGGCTCTGGGATCCAGTGCTTTGGTACACAAATTAAGTTGCGAAAAAGGTTTTTCTGGCAAAGTCTTCTACAGGTCCAGGGAAGAGGATCCTGTGAGTAGGAACCCAGAACGTTGGCACAACGCTTCCCGCCGTGATGGGTGAAGGTTGGATCTGTCTGTTATCAGCAGTCCTGCGGCGGGGATAAGGTAAGTGAAGACAATCCTAAAGTATCCACATTATGGATTATCTTCTTTTGAGCAGTTGCATGTCTTACCTGGTTTCCTCCACTAGAGGGAGTAAGAACATACTTGGTGTATACTTACATGCCATCCAGGATACACGCTCCGTAAAGCTGGTCTAAGAAGCCGCTCACCTCCTCCGGTGCAGGCTCTGCCACATAATATAGAAGGGGGGATCCCAAACTGTCCGGGGGTCCCGCGCAGTTCTCAGGGAATCCCCTTTTTCCCCCCTCACCCCTGGCCACCGCCATGTCAGTCCTACACGCGCACGCATTTATGGTAATTTTCGGCAGGGAAGGAGGAGGGACGTGGTTGCGGTGGCGTGCACAGTGTACCAGTGCGCAGGCGCAAATCGGCTTTGTTTAAAGCCCAGTACGCCAGAGCTCCTGTAAGGAGTGGAACACAGAGCTGTGGGCAGTAAGAATCTCAGTGGATTTGGATCTAGGCATACCTAAGACACCTACTTGGCATCAAGTTGTGCAGAGTGAGCTAATGTTTATATTGTAAGACCAGGGCACAGCAGTGATTGCATTTGTACTAGTACCTCTGCTTTGCAGCTTAGGACTATGTCTCCTCGTAAGAGGGCTTCAGGGGGAGGTGAAAGAGGCACTAAAAGATCACCGCCTACTTCTAGGGGTTCTGGGGATTCCTGCATGATTCCACCCCCCCCTGAAAGACTGGAGGCAGCCTCACAGGATGAGTCTGTGCCCCTGTCAGGCTTTGCAGCCTCTCCCAATGTTACAGTCCCTGTATATGTCACTGAAGACAATATGAAGGCTGCATTGGATGGTTTGGAAGGATTACTACTTTTATCACAGCTTCCTTAAGGAGTTGCAGAAAAAGGGGTAGATCCCCTCCCTCTGCTTTAGGTACCCTATCGGATGAGCATTCTGATGATGAAATATCCCTATATGGGGATCGTGAGCAGTCGCCCTCTGCTGAGGCTGCCAAATCCTCTGTTTCCTCCCTGGGATCCTGGAAATCCCCACAGGCTGCATATACCTTCCCAATTCATCCGCTATTGGAGAAGTTGTATGATGACTGGGGTCACCCAGATAAACTATTTTCTCCTCCTAAGAGGTTTTCTATGCTTTATCTGGTGGAGGAAAAATTACCAAAAAATTGGAGGTGCCAGCATTAGATGCGGCTATTTCTTGTGTGAACAAAAGTCTGACCTGTCCTGTGGACAATGCTCAGGAGTTCAAGAATCCAACTGATAAGAAGCTGGAAACTTTAAAGCCTCCTTTTCTATGGCTGGCGCAGCAATCGGCATGTGCCAGTTCCTCAAGAAACAAATGAAGCAGGTACTTAACAACCTCCCCTACTGAGGATGGTGAGGTTTATGCAGATCTTCCTAAGGCCTTATGTTTTGCGGTTGATGCCATTATGGATTCTGTTCAGCAAGCATCCCGCCTTTCCATCCTGCTCGTACACATGCGCAGGGCCCTTTGGCTTAAGCATTGGGCAGCTGAAGCTTCGTACAAAAGATATTTGACTGCATTCCCATTTTATGGGGAGCGCCTGTTTGGGTATGACCTGGACTAATACATCCAGAAGATTACCAGGGGTAAAACCACGTTACCGGTCAAAGAAAAAGTAAACATCCCACATTTAGACGTTTTCTGTCCCCAGCCCCTGGAGCCTCGTCCTCCAGGCAGTGGCGACGGCCTTCCCAATCCAATACTAGGGGAAAGGTCCAAGGCCAAGCCCAAGGGCAAAAGAAGTCTTGGGGTTTAAGATCTGTTTAGCAGAACCCAAAAACCTCCCCTGTGAAGGGGCGCCCCCACTCGGCCAAGTGGGGGGAAGGCTGCTGCAGTTTGCAGGCTCCTAGCGGATATTCAGGACAGATGGGTAACCTCCATGGTGTCTCTGGGCTACAAGCTTGAGTTCCTGCCTTCTCTTTTCCTAAGGTCTAGAGTCTCCAAGGATCCAGAAAAAAGAAAACCCTTGTTTCTGGCCTTAGAACGTCTACTATCCCAAGGGGTGATTATAGAGGTGACCCCAGAGGAGCATGGCTCAGGGTTCTACTCAAACCTCTTTATGGTTCCAAAACCAAATGGGGATGTCAGACCTATTCTAGATCTAAAAGACCTGAATCAGTTTTTAGACATTCGTTCTTTCCACATGGAATCTATCCGCTCGGTAGTTTCCACCCTTCAGGGGGGAGAATTCTTGGCATCAATAGACATCAAAGATGCATATTTACATGTGCCAATATTTTTCGCTCACCAAAGATTCCTAAAGGTTTGCGGTGGATCAGCGCCACTTCCAATTTGTGGCCCTACCTTTCGGTCTTGCTACAGCACCTCGAGTGTTCACAAAAATTCTAGCCCCGCCCTTGGCAAAACTAAGGGCTTGTGCATAACAGTGACAGCTTATCTGGACGATTTGCTTCTTGTAGAACAATCCGTAGCACGCTTAGACCGCAGTGTGCTCAGCACAGTAGAGTACTTACAGTACCTAGGCTGGGTCCTCAATCTAGAAAAATCTTCCTTAAAGCCCCTAAAAGGCTGGAGTATCTGGGCATGGTCATAGACACAGTCCAAAGCAGAGTGTTTTTACCCGGGTCAAAGGCCAAATGCATAAAAGATTTGGTCCGGGTAGTCATGGCAAGGAAAAATCCCTCCATTCGGATATGTATGAGACTATTAGGGAAGATGGTGACCTCTTTCGAGGCTGTCCCTTATGCTCAGGTTTACTTGAGGCCTTTGCAGAGCAGCATCCTCTCTGCCTGGAGCAAAAGGGTACAAGCCTTGGATCGCCCAATGTGCCTGTCTCCTTGGGTACGCCAGAGCCTCAATTGGTGGCTGCTGACCAAGTATCTGCTAAAAGGAAAATCTTTTGTTCCAGTTACTTGGAAAGTGTTTAACCACAGATACCAGCCTAATAGGCGGGGGAGCGGTTCTGGAAGAAGCTTCCACCCAAGGAAGATGGTCTAGAGCCGAAAGGCTTTTGCCCATCAACATTCTGGAGATTCAGGCAATTCGGCTAGCCCTCAAGGTCTGGACTTGCAGGTTGCAGGGTTGTCCTGTCCGGATACAGTCCGACAATGCTACAGCTGTGGCATATGTCAATTACCAAGGGGGCACCAAGAGTCTGGATGCCCAAAAACAGGTGAATCACATTTTTTCATGGGCAGAGAGACATATTTAGTGCCTGTCTACGGTCTTCATCCCAGGGGTAGAAAATTGGCAGGCGGATTTCCTGAGTCGCCAGCAGCTGTACCCAGGAGGATGGTCTCTACACCCCAACATGTTTCAGGCCATATGTCGAAAATGGGGTACCCCAGATGTGGACCTGTTGGCCTCCAGGTTCAACAAGAAACTGGACAACTTTGTGTCAAGAACAAAGGATCCGCTAGCACAAGAATCAGATGCCTTAACGATTCCATGGGATCAATGCACTCTGATCTATGCATTCCCTCCAGTTCCGCTTCTCCCACGATTCCTTCAGAGGGTCAAAAGGGAAGGAAAACCGGTAATTCTGGTGGCTCCGGTTTGGCCCAGGCGACCTTGTTATGCAGAGATCATAAAGATGGCAGAGGGAAGACCTTGGGTTCGTCCGCTCCACCCAGATCTACTCTCACAGGGTCCAATATTCCATCCTGCCTTACAAAGTCTAAATTTGATGGTTTGGCGGTTGAGATCCACATTTTAAAGGGTCCTGGTCTCTCAGGGCCAGTCCTGTCAACCCTGGTTAATGCTAGGAAGCTAGCTTCCAAGCTCATCTACTACAGAATCTGGAAGGCATATGTTTCCTGGTGTGAATCGAGAGGGTGGCATCCTAGAAAGTATGCCATTAGCAGAACTCTTGCCTTTCTCCAATTTAGCGTAGAAATGAAGCTGGCCTTGAGTACTATCAAGGGCCAGACCTCGACCTTGTCAGTATTCTTTCAAAGAACGCTTGCCTCTCATTCCCTCGTATGGGCCTTTGTTCAGGGAGCACTACGCTTGAATCCGCCGGTTAAGCCTCCTGTGTACCCATTGGATCTGAATTTGGTTTTGTCTATTTTATAGGAACAACCTTTTAAACCATTGCACCAAGCTTCTTTAACCACTTGCTTACAGGGCACTTAAACCCCCCTCCTATCCAGACCAATTTTCAGCTTTCATCGCTGACGCACTTTGAATGACAGTTGCGCGGTCATACAACACTGTACCCATATGAAATTTTTATCATTTTTTCACCACAAATAGAGCTTTCTTTTGGTGGTATTTGATCACCTCTGCAGTTTTTACTTTTTGTTAAAAAAATGTAAACTGAATTTTTTTTTTTTTTAATTTTTTTTATATTTTGTTATAAAAAATTTAAAACAGGTAATTTTTCTTCTTTGATGTACGCTGATGAGGCGGCAGTGATGGGCACTGATCAGTTACACTGATAGGCAGCACTGTTAGGTGGCACTGATTGGCACTACTGGTGGGCATTGATAGGTGGCACTTGTGGGCACTGTTAGGTGGCACTGTGGGCAGTGTTAGGTGGCACTGATGAGGCAGATGTGCCTCTTCCACTTCGGGACCGATGTCCCTCACATCTGAGCCGGTGATCGGCTTTTTTTTTCTACTCACGCTGTCAGCGTGAGTAGAAAAAAAAACCGATTACGATCTTTTGTTTACATCATGTGATCAGCTGTCATCGGGACGGCCCCTTCCTTAGATCGGTGATCACCCGAATCTCAGTTACTCGGTGATCACAGCGCACTCGGCGCGCGCCCTGCAGGGCGCATGCACAGGCGAGTCCATCATATGACGGCCTCCCGGGAATTCAGGTCCACGCTGTGGCCGTCATTCGGCCATAGCGCGGATGCCAAGTGGTTAAATCTTTTAACAAAGAAGTTGGTGTTTCTGGTAGCCATATCCTCGGCTAGAAGGGTATCAGAATTAGCAGCTCTTTCTTGTAAAGAGCCATGTTTGATTATTCACAAAGACAAGGTGGTGTTGCGCCCTCGCCCGACTTTTCTGCCTAAAGTGGTTTCAGGATTCCATCTGAATCGAGATGTGGTCCTACCATCCTTCTTTCCAGATCCGCAGTCCGCGAAAGAAGAGTTGTTACACTCTTTAGATGTCGTGAGAGCAGTCAGTATCTATCTGCAGGCAACCGCTCAGATACAAAAGACTGATTGTCTCTTTATTCTGCCAGAGGGCCCCAAAAAGGGCCAGGCAGCATCGAAATCCACTATCTCTAGTTGGATTCGACAGGTTATTATTCAGGCTTATGGTGTAAAGAAGAAAATTCCTCCTTTTCTGGTTAAAGCGCACTCTACTAGAGCAGTTAGTGCTTCATGGGCAGTGCCTCACCAGGACTCCATGGCTCAGATCTGCAAGGCTGCAACTTGGTCTTCAGTCCATACATTCACTAGATTCTATCAGGTGGATGTAAGAGGGCATGAGGATGCTGCCTTCGGGCGCAGTGTGCTGCAGGCAGCAGTATAGTTTCTCTAGTCCATTGGCGGTCTGTTTTTTTTTTTTTTGATCTGTGTCTCCCTCCCCTCAATTTGAGTATTGCTATAGGACATCCCACTAAGTAATTATCAAGTCTCTGTGTCCCGTGATGTATGAACAAGAAAATAGGATTTTTTTAAATACAGCTTACCTGTAAAATCCTTTTCTTGGGAATACATCATGGGACATAGAGCGCCCGCCCCTCTTCGGGATTATACGTTGGGACACTTATTGCTTTGCTACAAAACTGAGGTACTCTCCATATGGGAGCGGTTATATAGGGGAGGAACTCGCCTTGTAATTAGGCTCGCCAGTGTCCAATCACCTGATCGTGACTATCTAACCCACTAAGTAATTATCAAGTCTCAGTGTCCCGTGATGTATTCCCAAGAAAAGAATTTTACAGGTAAGCTGTATTTAAAAAATCCAATTTATTGCCAAAGAAAGAAAAAAAACTGTTGCTGTAACTGCTTTTGTAACTGAAGTGTTAGCTGGAGTTTTTGGTTTCAGTTTGTTAGAGTATCTGCTAGTCCATCTAACACCCCCCCCCCCCTTTCCCAAATAACAATGCTACTATCTGCTGTGCCCCTGTACTCTATCTAAAGTGGGGGCACTCTAATACAGGAGGTCTGTTACTGGTTAGATCACCAGGCAAAAACAGGGGGGAAAAAAGCCCCCCCCCCCCAAAAAAAAAAAAAAAAATCAAAAAAACTAATGCAACCACTACACCTAAGGATTGATACAACTGCAATATATTAAAAATGTTGGTTTCGGGTTTAACAGGAATATAAATGTATGATGCCAGGCCACTTTTAAATTTCTGTAAGAAAAAAAAATACAGAATTCAACATTCCAGTCAGTTATGTCTGTAACCAAGCAGGGGCCTTTAGATACATACTTTCCTGACAGCAATAAGGCTCGGTTCACACTGGGGCGACTTGTCAGGCGACCTAGTCGCCTGACAAGTCGCCTCCCGTTCTGTGCTATGGAACCGTTCTAATCGGAGCGACGCAAGTCGCTCCGACTTAGAAAAAGGTTCCTGTATTACTTTGGGGGCGACTTGGGGCGACTTGCATAGACTTCTATGCAGAAGTCGTCTCGCAAGTCGCCCCGGCAGTCGTTTGCAGGTCGCCTCGCTGAGGCGACCTGCAAGTCGTGCCGCCCATGTGTGAACCGAGCCTAAGAGTCTCAAAATAAAATTAGCAGTAAGCTACCTGAATCCTAGTTTTAGTTACAGTAGTGTAGCTACTGGGCTTTAGAAATAGTTTTTTTTTTTTTTACATTCTTTGACGGCAGTTGATTTAGCATGCTTTTTTTCTTTTTTTTAGTTTCTAGACTTTTTTTTAAGTCTGAACAGTTGAAATCTGGTTACTCTCAGCAACAGCTTCACTATTGTAAACTAGCTTAAAAAAACGAGGAGAAAGATTTTCTAATACAATAATTTTTTGGCCCCTGTGTGGCTGCTTTGGCTTGAAGTCTGATATTTGAATGGATTTATTTCCTGTATCTCAGGCACTTATTTTAACTTTTTTTTGCAATTGCGGGGTTCTTTGCCAACACAGATCAAGCAAAGCAGCTTCAGTCTGTTCATGTGACTTTTATTGTTTTTTTATCATTTTTTTATTTTTTTTTTAAACCTTATGTGAAGTCTTGTTGCATGTCTGTACATAAGCTGCTTCTGGCCACTCATCACAGTAACCAGCTGGGCCATTTCACCTGCTGAAGCTATTAAGGAGGACTCTCTTCATAGATTAATCCCCTGCGACATTAGGGTTTTTTTTTTTCCCTTCCTTGAACTGACAACCAGAGTAGGCATTCAGAGTTTGCAGGTGGCCAGTATGACGCACATAATTGCCTACAATTTTAGGCAATGAATAAAAATGGTCTACATTACTTGTCAAAGGTTGTATATGCAGTGCCAAGGGAGATCTATGGGAAGCCTTTTAGGGTTTAAAGAACATTTAATAGCAAGGCTGCACAGTGCTTTTTTAATCATAATGCATTTGTAATATAGCACTTTGATCTCCTCCTTGCAGGAAACGGTGTTACATTAGCCACTTTTAAACATTTTTTTGTGAGTGAAAATTTGCAACGGCGAGAGTAAAAGTGATTATTCTTTTAGGCAGAACATGTTGGATTTCATTAAAAAGTTTTAGCAATCCCCCTTACTTGTTAAAATCTGTGGGGAGCCCCATCCCTGGGGTGTAGTAAATTAGCTATGCTATTGGAAATGTTTTTCCCCCCTCTATCCCCCTTTACATTTCTTGATGTGACAGAAAAAGACAAATTCTTTGGTAAGTACCCTGAAATGTTACAGTTTAAAGAGATGTTGCTTGCCAGATCTTTTAACATTTTCGTATTTAAAAAAAAAAAAAAAAGTATGGATATGGACATTTCAACTGTACCTTATTTATTTTCAGTTTAGCGTGTCTCCTTTTTTTTTTTTTCTTTTAACTTTTTTGCAGAAGTGCAAGGACCAACAGTGGGCAATTACCAATAGCAACTATTTGTATTTCAGACTATTTTACTCTGGTCAAGGCTATATTTTCTAAAGTGGACTTTTGTCCAAATTCAAAGAACCATTTTTGGTAGCTAGTGTTGAAAAAGAAAAAAACATTAGGTGAGGAAAAACAAAAAAAATAAAAATCACTGGTTAAAAAAAACACCTTAGATACTTTTTTTTTTAAATGTTCCTGCTCTAGGCATGTGGGGCCATAAGTCAGGTTTTTAATAATAAGCATTTTTCATTTTGCTAGTAATCATTTTGTGATCCTTTTTTTTTGTTTTGTCTTTAGTTTTTTTGTCGGTCCTTGTGAGTCGGGTTGCTACTAAATAGCAGTTGCTTGTATTTTGATGCAAGGTCCGCTTTAATGGTTGCTATTCTCTGCTGCACTGGGCTTAAGTCAATATGATCTGTCAAAGCTGAAGGAAAGACAAATGACATTGCTGTCCATCTTTACCAGTCAGATACCTGGACATAGACTCTCAATTTTTCCAAAGAATGACAAGTGAGATGATGCCTCCCCATGAACATGCAGGTTCCTGAAATTTAGCTTACAGGGGAAGCACACATGTTGCCATTAACTTAATTTCCCCTAATTAATATAAGGTAGAATTGGACTCCTCCCACAGAAGTTTACCAAAAATTTGAGAAATTCTTGCATGCAATTACAAACTCTTGCAACTCTAAACTGCCTTACCCAAGCATCACATTTGATCATTTCAATGGAACGGTTTTTGTCAGTGCAGTTTGAAAGCACAACTATAATAGTTTTTTTTATTATTTATAATTTTTCTATTTTGGTTTTTTTTTTTTTTTTTTTTTGCTTTTATTTTTTTGCTATGTATACATTCTACAAATAAACATGGATGAAAAGCGAGGAATGGTTAGTAACTGCTCTAGCTCATTTGTTTTAATTTTACCTTGAGCTGTTGAACTCTGTAAGCAGACTTTTTTTCTTCAAAGCAGGTAGAGATGAATAGGAAAATGAGAAAAAGAAACTAGAGCTTCAGCTTCTTGCTGCATTTGCCAGTACAAAACAGTCCTATGAATATTTTAAATTTAGCTAACAAAATGAAAAAATGTTTTTAATTCCTGATTATAATGAATAAAGCATTATCTTTAGTCCTGAAATTTACCTTGAAACTCTAAAATTTTGTGGGCAGAAACCTGATTGGGCCTTATGCATCTTAATGTAGGAAACTAAAACAGGCCGTTAGCAATATTCTGTACTGTAGGGGGTTCTGATTAACTGTTATGGACAAAATCATTTTTTTCTACAGACATTTAAAGATATGTAAATAAAATAAACAAGACCCTTCATTCTTTGCTATAAAAATAGGGAATGCTTAACCTGATTTTTTTTTTCCCAACAAAAGCTAACCTCACAGAATAAAATATGCTATCTTTCCGAGGGGTCTAGCTTGACCCCTCAGAGCAGTCTTCTTGATTAACATCTGCTTATACAGAGGGCCTAACCACATGCAGCTTTGAGATGTACAACGGCAAGAACTGATCAGGGAAGACTCGAAGGGATCACTTTGTGTCACTTGCTGTTTGCAGTTTCCATTTCACAGACGATTAATCTTTTTGTGAATAAAGGCCACAGAAACAAAGCGCATCGGGCTTTTCCTGCAGTTACTACTCCTGAATGCACACTAGCCTGCTAACTAGAAGGCCTTTAGGTTTCCTGCCGAGAGAGATGTTCCAAGCCTGAATGCAGCTGGTTGGGGGTCAGCAGAGCAAGCCACTTGCCATTGTGTAATGGAGGCTTTGGCTTGGCTCACTTTTTGCAGACTGGGTGGTGAACGGGGGCAGGGAGATGATTTTTGGCCAAAAAAAAAAAAAAAAAGGGATTATAAAAGGGGATGTTTGGCACAGCAGACATCATTTCACAGAGCTTTCCATGCCAATAATCATCTCTGTATCTGTTTCTTTAGCTATTGAATCAAGGTTTCTTTTCATTGTTCCCATATTCTCCTCACAGGCCGTGTTAATAAGTGTTTGTTTATTGCATGCAGAGCTGTGTGAGGGTTTCTTCGTTATGTATTGATGCTGCACCATTTTGTGTGTTGTAATGCCAATTTATTGCTATTTTAATTGTTTGTTTATGCGTATAATAATTCTAGCAGAAACATAACATTTGGTAAATTGAATTTGCTAGTTTACATTTTTAGTGTTTTTTTTCAGTTTCAATTTTTTCACTTGTTCATTTTTTTTTCAAATTGTTTAATACTTATTGTTTGAATCCTTTAAATTAGGTGGCAAGGGCAATGAATATGACACAGTTTGAACAGTTGTAAAAATGTACTTTACAGGGCATACTAAAGCTAATCCTTTTTGTTTACATACAATTTCCCTTTTCCTTGTGGATTTATCTTTTTCTGTCAACATGTACCATGCTTGGCACCATGCTATACCCTAAATATGGTTGTGACATGTAACATGGTAACAAATGTGGACTTAACCTTTAGGAGCAGTGTGTACAGCAAATTTTTACAAAGCATTGCAAAGCTTTTAGCCAGATGTTAAGGCTGCATTCATACATGATCTTGGTCGGAATTGCCACGATTCTGCCCCGCAAAATCAAATGGCTGCAAAACACTTCTAATGGCACCCAAATCACAACGCGATTGTCATGCGGTAAATCGCACTGCAATCGCAACGCTTGTTACTCAAGCAGGAACACAAGCTGCTTTTGGGCGACAGCATTGTGATTTGCCAGGATTGCAGCGTGATTTACCGCGCAACAATTGTGACAAAATCGCGATTGGGGTGCAATTAGAAGTAATTTGCAGCCTGCAATTATGTGTAAATGGAGCGTAAAGTTTGAAACTGGCTGCAATCAGAATTTCAGCCAAAAATTAAAATCTCATTAATACCTCCCCACCTGGCCTATAACAGATTGACTGCGGGGCGGTGGCTTTCCCATCCTGAGTGGACCTCTTTCAGAACGGGTTACTCGTGCGTGCCCCCGGGTGCCTATCAGTGCTGCAGATTAGTGCCGCCTCATCAGTGCCCATCAGTGTCACCTCATTAGTGCTGTCTCATCAGTGCCCGTCAGTGTGGCTTCATCAGCGCACACCAGTGAAGGAGAAAAATGTATTTTCTTATCGTACATCATGGGACACAGAGCCACAGTAGTTACTATGTGGGTTATAGGCCACCTTCAGGTGATGGTAGAAACCCCCCCCCCAGACTTACCGGAGGTCTGCTGCCAGCTGGAGGAAGAGGAAACTGCTGTTTCTTGGACACATTGTGAGGTTTCTGAGAAGCATGAGATGGCCAGTGCTCTATACAGCCCCCAGTGGTGACACACAGGCATGACATTTACAAGATTAAAGGAGACATTCATAAGAAAATTTTGAACATTTCTTAGAAAACTCCACTTACCTTTCCCGCCGCAGGGTTTTCTGTGGTAAACAGACCCAATCTTCACCCTTCACTGTGGGTTCCGTTAAAACTTCAGGAGCTGGGGATCCTCAAGGAAACCCACAATCCTGGACCTGTATTAGCACCACTGCCAGTAAAACTTTATGGCCTTACTACCAAAAAGTACTGTATCCCGGGGTCCAGCACTCCAAAAAGAGAAGCGTTACAGGCTAATTTTCAGTTTGTAGCTCTGCCGTTCAGTCTAGCTACTGCACCTCAAGTGTTTACAAAGGTCCTGGCTCCTCCTTTAGCCAGGCTAAGAGCTCATGGTATAACAAATACTAGCCTACCTAGACGATCTACTCTTGATAGATCAGTCGGTAGCCCACTTAAACCAAAGTTTGGTAACCGCAGTCAGCTACCTGGAATACCTAGTTTGGATTCTCAACCTAGAGAAATCCTCCTTAAAACCATCAAGGAGATTGCAGTACTTGGGGCTGATCATAGATACAGTTCAGAAGAAGGTGTTTTTGCCCCAGGAAAGGATCAGTTCCATAAAGGAACTGATTCAGTTGGTCAAAACAAAGAAGAATCCTTCTATTCGACATTGCATGAAATTATTGGGAAAGATAGTGGCTTCTTTCGAGGCCGTTTCTTATGCGCAGTTTAATTCAAGACTGCTGCAAAACAGTATCCTTTCAACTTGGAACAAGAAGGTCCAAGCTCTGGACTTCTCAATGCGTTTATCCCCCGAAGTGCGTCAGAGCCTCAATTGGTAGTCGATATCCAAGAATCTTCAAAAAGATAAAATCCTTTCTACCAGTTACCTGGAAGGTGATAACAGATGCCAGCCTTCTGGGCTGGGGAGCAGTCCTGGAAGAAGCATCTGTCCAAGGGAAATGGTCCAAATCAGAGATAACCTTGCCCATCAATATTCTAGAGATTCGGTCAGTACGCCTGGCCCTAGAGGCCTTCACGCTCAGACTACAGAATTGTCCTGTCAGGATCCAATCCGACAATGCCACAGCAGTGGCCTATATCAATCACCAAGGGAGCACGAGAAGTTGTGCGGCCCAGAGAGAGGTGAATCATATTCTATCTTGGGCAGAAAACAACATTCCTTGCCTATCAGAAATTTTCATTCCAAGGATAGAGAATTGGCAGGCGGACTACTTGAGTGGCCAACAATTGTTCCCCGGAGAATGGTACCTTCATCCCAACATCTTCCTGTCAAGATGGGCAGTTCCAGATGTGGATCTGTTTGCGTCCAGGTTCAACAACAAGATTGAAGACTTTGTGTCAAGGACAAGGGATCCGATGGCGGAACAGATGCCTTGGTTTTTCCATGGGATCAGTTTCCACTGATCTATGCGTTCCCTCCTGTTCGGCTGCTTCCGCACCTTCGCAGGATCAAGCAAGAAGGGAAGGAAGTGATTCTTGTGGCCCAGAAGATCTTGGTTTGCCGAGATCGTAAAAATGGTGATAGGGGACCCTTGGACCCTACCACTGTGACCAGACCTTCTCTCGCAAGGTCCAGTATTCGATCCTACCTTACAAATGCTAAATTTAACGGTTTGGCTATTGAGACCCACATTCTGAAAAACCGTGGGCTGTCAGCTTCAGTAGTTTCTACTTTGGTTAATGCTAGGAAGCCGGCCTCCAGAGTCATATACTATAGAGTCTGGAAGGCATATGTCTCCTGGTGTGAATCCAGGGGTTGGCACCCCAGGAAATTTGTCATAGGTAGGATCCTTGAATTCCTACAGATGGGATTAGAAATGAAGCTGGCCTTGAGTACTATCAGAGGCCAGGTGTCAGCCTTATCGGTGTTGTTTCAACACTTGCTTCACACTCTCTGGTTCTTAACTTTATTCAGGGGGTGACGCTGATTAATCCTCCAATTAGGTCACCCCTGAACCCTTGGGACATAAATTTAGTCCTGTCGGCATTACAAAAACAGCCTTTTGAGTCAATATGAGATATTCCCTTGGTCCTCTTAACGAGGAAAATAATTTTCTTGGTTGCCATATCTTCTGCAAGAAGAGTATCAGAGTTGGCTGCTCTTTCTTGTAAAGAGCTATATTTGAGTATTCATAAGGATAAGGTTATATTGCGGCCTCATCCTAAATTCGAAGGTAGTGTTATCCTGTTTCATTTAAACCAGGATATTGTTCTGCCTTCATTTTATCCAGAACCTTGTTCTGTGGAACAAAGGTCACTACATTCTCTTGATGTGGTGAGAGCGGTCAAGGTCTATTTGAAACTGACTGCTCAGATTCGTAAAACAGATGTTTTGTTTGTGTTGCCACACGGCCCTTAGAGGAGGGGCAGTGTCAAAATGTACTGTTTCTAAATGGATTAGTCAAGTGATTGTTCAAGCTTATGGTTTAAAGAGGAAAATTCCTCATTTTTCATATTAAAGCACACTCCACCAGGGCTGTTAGTGCTTCTTGGGCAGTGCACCACCAAGCCTCCATGGCTCAGATCTGCAAGGCAACTTGGTCTTCAGTCCATACATTTACCAGATTCTATCAAGTAGATGTAAAAGGTCATGAGAATATCACCTTTGGGCGCAGTGTACTGCAGGCTGCAGTATAAGCCCTCTAGTCTGTTAGTGCCCTACTTTTGTTGTGTCTTCCTCCCTTCAGTTGGCATTGCTATGGGACATCCCACATAGTAACTACTATGGCTCTGTGTCCCATGATGTACAATAAGAAAATAGGATTTTTAAAACAGCTTACCTGTAAAATCCTTTTCTTTGAAGTACATCACGGGACACAGAGGTCCCTCCCTTCTTGGTATACACGTGTATTGCTTTGCTACAAAACTGAGGTACTTCCAGCAGTGGGAGAGGTTATATAGGGAGTGCACTTTTTTTCTTGGGGTGTGGCAGTGTCCATCACCTGAAGGTGGCCTATAATGCACAACTACTATGACTGTGTGTCCCGTGATGTACTTCAAAGAAAAGGATTTTACAGGTAAGCTGTTTTAAAAATCCTATTATTTACAACATTTTATAACAGAAACTAAGAAAAACTTTTTTTTTAAATGTTTGCTCTTTTTTCGTTTAGCAAAAAATAAAAAACCCAGTGGTGATTAAATACTACAAAAAGAAAGCTATATCTGTTTTAAAAGAATGATAAATATTTTGTTGGGGCACAGCATTGCATGACCGCGCAATTGTCAGTGTGCGTCAGCGCTGAAAGCTGAAAATTGGCCTGGCCAGGAAGGAGGTGAAAGTGGCCGGTATTGAAGTGGTTAGAATATAAAGCCAAAAAAGCTATTCACCTTCAATTCAGAGATATCCATCTGCAGTAGTTTTTCTGCCACTGGATATCCTCAGTCTGGTGGCAAGCATCATTCAACCCACTTGCTCTGAACTCAGGCTGTTTTGGACTTGGTAGCCTGTGATTGGACAGTGAAAGGAGAAGCCGTACAGTATGAGTTCCTATCTCTTTCACTCTGCTCCATCCTCCTATCAGCTTGCTTCTTGTCTGCACTGATTAGTTCCTTGTGCTGCTTCTTTCTCCCCAAGTCTAAACTCTTCTTCACTGCCATTAATGCTTGTGTTTAACTTTATCCAACTGGAGGCTTTAAAGTGAGTCTTGTTTTTTTTCTAAAAAAATAAAAAACATATTATACTTACCTGCCCTGTGCAGTGGATTTGCACAGAGCAGCCCGACTCCTCCTCTTCTTGGGTGCCTGTTCTGCGCTCCTGGCCCCTCCCTCCTGTTGAGTGCCCTATTATTATTATCACTGTATTAGTGTCACTGGTGATGTCAGTGTCGGATTGCCCACCGCACAGTCTCGGTCCCATTACAAGTCGCTGATCACCACCACTAGTAGTATAAAAAAAATTCCAATTTATATGCCTTAGTTTGTAGGCGCTATAACTTTCACGTAAACCAATCAATATGCACATATTGTATATTTGTTTTTTTACCAAGAACATCAGAAAAAATTTTAGAGATTAGAAATTTTTATGGTATATGTTTTATAGCAGAAAGTAAAAAATATTTTTTTTTTCACATTTTTCGGCCGTCTTTTGTTAATATAATGAAAAATGAAAAATCCAGGGGTGATCAAATACCACCAAAAGAAAGCACTACTTTTGTGGAAAAAAAATATATAAATTTCCCATATCGTCTTTCAAGACAGCAACCTATGAGAGACCGCGGCTCCTCCCTTCTTAGGAAACGCCATTCAACCTAGATTTAAAAGGCATGCTTCCCCGCCGGCTCCTCAGTTTTGGTGTTTCCTCCAGCAAGGAAACACTGCGGGGAGCCGTGGCCAAAGACAGCCAGGGAGGCTGAAGCCTGTATGTCCAGGAAGGAGACAGAGGTCTCTGGGGACTGGTGGGTGCTATGCCTCAGAGAGTGGTTACTTGGCAGCCACACTGTTTCTGTTGCCACCCCAGCTCTCCAAAAGTTGTGTCGTGGGATGCTTCGGGGGCCCGCCTTCAGGTTCTCAGTGGAGACTTAGGAGGAGGTGCTGTTCCCCCCCTGTACTCTGGTGCGAGCCGCGATGGAGTTCACAGTGGGGCCAGGTGGCGGGTGACGTCAATTTCGGCAGGGGGTGTGCACCTCTCGATCCGCGGCTTCTGGTTGCAGCCGCGGATGCTGAAGGCGAGCCGGGCTTTTGCTGATGGGGACCCAGAAAGGTCGCACAGGAGGTTGGAGGGCCCAGAGGCAAGACCATCCTTTTCATGGTGGGAGCATGTCAGAGGCAGGGGCCATCCTGGCGGCTTTTGGCGTTGGCCACATCAGCCATCTTAAGGTAAGGAGGACTAGGGAGTTGCATCCCTTACCTGTCTATCACCTGTTGCTCCACAGGTGGGATTCCCTCTCGGTGGTCTAAGGGGAGGAGGCACATGGGATCCGGGGGCTGGTGGTTCTATGTGCTCTAGTGGGGGTGGTCCCTACGGGTCTGGCTGGTGGAGGGGGGAAGGTCCCAATGTTTGGACTGCCTCGCAGAAAAAGGGGGCGGGTGGTAAATCCCACAGCCCTAGACTGTACCTCTCCAGCGGTAGTAGGGTACCGTACCCTTTTTTACCGGTCACCCCCTCCGGGGGGAAAGGGGGACCGGAGGTTTCCATTTTTTGTTGCATACAAGACGGCCCCTTTAGTACGATTGCATAGGCGACATGGCTGCGTACTTTTTCCTTCCGACAGCATGGTTGGTATGTCTAGGGGAAAGAAGAAAGCCGCAGCGCGCGAGGGGGCAGAGCTATTGTGCTCCAAGCTGGCCCACAGGAAGCATCCAGCGGGGTCACATCCGGGGCATATGAGGTCATCAGCGGGCGCCGGAGACGCTGGTTACAGTCTCTATACGGCGCAAACAGGGAGCATGGATTGTAGCTCAGAGGCTAAGGGCTCTGATTGGTCTGCTGGGACCTGAGTTCAAATCCCAATGAGGGAAAGCCGTTCGTATCCTAGGTACTGCACCTGCACCTTCTGCTGGACATGTGGCAGCTCTGTGGCCTAGAGGTGTGAACTTCAGCTTGGCATCCCTGCTGGTCTGGTTTTCAAAAGAGGAAGACCCAGCAGCGGCTGCGGACCATCAAAGGGGTGGATGGACTCTTCTGCAACACCTGCACAGGCAGCGGAAGCCGACCCCAGCACCAGGACCTCACAGGTAAGCCTGAAGTGTTTGTACTTTCCATGCACATCCTTTGAGTGGTTTTTTTCCCCCTTGTAGGGACTGGGTGAAAAGGAATCTTTTTTTCTCCCTCCTGCACGAGGTGTATGGAATGGGTATGGCTGAAATCGCACTGTGTGGGAAAACACGAGGTTGGCCGCTGAAAGGCAAGTCATGGCTCACAATCAGTGCAGCCATGGGAGTCTGCCTGGAGACATAGGATCTTGTCCTCATGTCAGCTCCTACTGACCTTTGACAAGTCACTTTATGAAGTGGCTCAGCGGTTAACATTTCAGCTCTGGGTCACTGATTTGAAAGGGCTGAGAGTCCGTTCCCTGAGCAGTCTCCTGGTGACTCCGGCGTGTCTAGCCAGGGGCAAAGGCCTGGGTGGCTGACACCTCTGCTTGGCAACACTGGGGTGGTTAGTTCAGATCACCCAACATTCAAGTGCTTGCATCAAGTTGTGGGTTCTCCCTATGTTTGTGTGGGGTATCTTACATGCCCCAAACTCAGGCTGGCATTTGATATACCTGACGCATTGGCTGGGTAGAATGCACTCATGACCAGAAGGGTCAGCTCACACAGAGTCTGCACTATAGGCACTGCAGTGAAAACTTTGCCTGTGTAGGACCAGCAAACCAGCTCGCCTAAAATTTTCAGGCAGGGGTCTTCAGGTTCTCCTGGTCGACTCACATACAGTGAAGAAAAAGAGCTCGCATTGAAGGGTTGCACCTAAACTGTGCCTTAAATACTGAGGTCATGAGTTTGAATCCCAACCAAGCTAGCATCCTGCATGTTTCACTAGTGTTTTGATGTTACAGGGTTGCCAGCCGGATGGTTCCTGATGGCCACATTACCTGTATGCACCTGAGAAACTAAACAGGGAATTTCTGGTGACCAGGGCCCAATATCAGGGGGTGGCCCCTTGTATGACATCACGGAGGGTTAAAGGCTTTCAGGTGACCAGACCCTAGTAAGATGCACAGGTTTCTAGAACACTTGTTAAGAAGTGAGAAAAGGCCTGGATGGTGAATCCAGTACACCCCCTCATTGCAAAATTTCTCTGGAGGAGGTGGTTGCAGGAGGACAAGAAAAACACTCCTGCTCCACGACCAGGGATAGAAGAGTGGAAAAGGGCGTTCCTGTTCATTAGGTCCAATGGAAGCCAGGGAAGTCTAGGGTCCAGCTTCTCGGAAGGTTTTGGTTCAGTACCCTCTGCTCCCTCCAGACGTAGTTTTTTTTCCACAGCTCCAGACTTACAGGCCTAGTCCTGGGAGACGGAGGGGTATTGTTAGATTCCATGCTCAAGAGAATGAACTCTCTTCTGAAAGGGGTGCCTGCATCTCAGAATATTGTATGACACAATTGCAGACACACATTAATGCACGGTCAGTAAGAGGACAGGCAGCCCCCCAAGTGGTGGGTGACAAACAGCATGTCCAAGACTGTGTGATATCCCTCCCACAGGGGAACATGTTCTTTGTCCTGGGCCAGAGGCGATTCTTGAATCGTATAACAGACAGGAACAGAGCCTTTCCTGTGAAATTAAAGGGTGACCCAGGTAGGATGGCTGGGCTATGGCCATAGCACCCTGAATGCACCCGATCTCATCTGGTGATGGAAGTTATGACTAAACTCAGTGGAGTCCCCTTCTTGCCGTTGCAGGCACTTCCATAGGAACCGTCTATAGGGCGGTTAACCCTGGGATCTCTAGTTCCCCCGGGAACTCTGGTTTCCTCCCATAAAACCTCCTCTTTGGGCCTAAACCAGTATAGGGTTGGCGCTCTTGGGTAGATGCCGTCACTCAGAGCTGGCATTTTCCCCAGGCACTATGCCATCTCACCCACCCACAGTCTTACTGGTGGGCATAGAACACTTCAGTCTTTCTCATTGTATCACACTGGCTTAAAGGACCACGGTTCTCTGTCCTGAAGGCTCTGGGAACTGGCTGGTCTGGCTACTAAGAGGGATCCCTTAAGATTATATTTTATGCTCCACTTACCTGAGATTTGGAGGCATTGCGGCAGCTGGACCAGTGTTGGGTCTGCAGTTTTCCAAGTAAGACCAAACTTTACTCGTTGTAGGCCCTCGTGGGATCTTCCTTTTGAACTTTGGTTCATGTGTCAATAAGGGGTTTCCTTCCTAAAAGTAAGGGTTAAAATCTCTAGCAGTACCTGGGCAAGATGACATTAGCTAACAATCGGACAAGCCTATATGTAGGGAGATCTCAGAGAAGCTGATGCTACTCCACGCCAGATCTGTGCAGCGGCAGTGTGATTCAGCTCTCCTACCTTTTACCTGACACTAGGGGCTGATCTTGTCAGCAAAGGGATCAGGCTCTTTGAACACAGAGTCCTGTAAGCCGTAGTCTCACCCTGAGGGTAAGTGCTCGCTTATCCTCTCATAGGTTGCTGTCCTGAAAGACGATATGGAAAAATTAGAGTTACTGGTAAAGTCTTCTTTCCTGGGAGTCTTTCAGGACAGCACCGTGTACCCACCCTTGTTGGTTTTACCTTTTGGGTTCCTGACTCGGGAACAAACAAAAAAGCAATTTAAAGTGTATGTGTTCTTGTGCCTCCCCAGCTGGCTGGAGTTGCTCTTGAAGAACTGAGGAGCCAGCGGGGAAGCATGCCTTTTAAATCTAGGCTGGGCGGTGTTTCCTAAGAAGGGAGGAGCCGAGGTCTCTCATAGGTTGCCGTCTTGAAAGACTCCTGGAAAAGATGTTACCAGTAAGTAACTCTAATTTTTGTTTAGGTACAGTATTGCATGACAGCGCAATTACCAGTTAAAGTAGCGCAGTGCTGAATAGCAAAAAATTGCCTGGTCATGAAGGGGGTAAAACTTTCTGGAGCTGAAGTGTTTAACCTACATACTGTATAAGGGTCCTTTCACACATAGTTGGATACCTACTGTAGACTAAACCGTTGAGGCAGCAAAACACATCTTCCATCTAAAATTGCAACTATAAACATGATGAATGCAGAAGTGTGAATGCAGCCTTAGGAGATTGCTAATAAGGAAACCGAAACAAAATTAATAGGTCAAATTCAGATGTGGACTATGCTACTTTTTGACAAACTATGAAGACTTTTTCGATTAGACTAGAGTTCATGTTTAAAGTTTATTTAAATATATATTTTTTGAAGCTGACCTCAACCATATGTTATGGTCCTGTCCCAAGATCCAGTCCTTTTGGACGGAGGTCACAAATTTCATAGAAACTCTGCTCATGATTCATGTTCCCCTGAAAGTGTCATTCTACCTGCTGGGTCTGGTCGGCCCCCTGGCCCACCGCCGAGCAGCCAGAACCCTAATAGGACTCCTATTATTTTATGCTAGGAAGGCTTTACACATAAAATGGAAACAATCAGAGGCACCCACCTTGAATTCATGGAAATTTTTGATTAACTCAGCGGTGCCATTATACAAAGTGGCTTATCTCGCTAGATGCTACCCAGCCAATTTTGACAATTTCGAAAGTATGGTTAGATTCTCAAATGCGACACAGTAAGACCTAGATCCCTTTGTTTACTTTGACCAAATGCCTTGTAGCGCGGATGACCTAACTTTGCAGATATGATGGTACACCTAGGTGCGTTTTTCCCAGCCTAAGCACCCCCCTCTGAAGTGGTCACCTACAGTACATGACCCATTATCCTCCCAAATATCCCTTCAAATTGATAGCACGAGCAGTTTAAGTTGTTGCAATTACATTCGATATATTAGTACTTATAGCACTGTTATATTGTGTGTTGTTTAAGCTGGGGTATGCCCAAGGCTTTATTCTGTAATTTCCTATTTTTTTTTTCTCTTCCCTTTTTCTTTTCTTTCGACAAAACGCAATAAAAAGTATTTTCAAAAAATTATATATATATTTTTAATTTTGATAGAAATTTGAATGGTTAAAGTTCACTTTAAATAAAATAAAAATAAATGCACATTTTTTTGTAAGTAAATTTGTGCATTTATTATTATTTGTTACAAGAGCATGTAAAGCATTGCACCACCGATCAGCAGATCGCTGGTGCCATGCATGTCTCCTGCAGATCTGTCTGTTTATCAGCTTCCTCGTACCCGGTATGAGGAAGCTGATACATGCTGACAGGAAGAATGAATGAACTACCACAGTGCTCAGAGCGCCACAATGGCTGTTGGACCTTGTCGTTTTACATTCATGGGACACTGTGAATGAGTCACTCGGGCGGGCGATGCCTTGCTCACCACTTTTTTTTTTTTTTTTTTATTGTGACAGCTAGCTGGAAGGGAGAAGATCTCCGCTAGCTGTCAGATTGGGGAGCAGGGGGGTGCTGGGGCTGGTCCATTCGTAACATGTTACACCCTGAATATGGGTGTAATATGTTACGAAAGGTGAACTTAAGCCCTATCCATTTTTTTACCTCTATCCTGTTAGGGAGATTTTCCCATCATTTGTCTGGAAGACTCAACAGGAAGGGAGAAGTGTCTCCAAAGTGAGGGAAATTCCCCCAGAGACATTTGTCACCGCAGTATGTCCAAGTGTCCTCATTGGAAGATCTTCCCCCTATTCTTGTTTTGGTAACAACTCAGAATTTTGGCTTTTCCCTCACCTGATATAGGTTCTGACCCCTTGCCGCTCTATCCAAACTATAAAAGAAGGGTTTGAATCTAGATCTTGCAAAATTAGCTAATGTTTTTATTGTCAAATGCTTTCTTTTTTAAATTGATATTTTATCAAGCCTAACTTTGTGGGAAATTATCGTATGTGTATAGTCGTGTTTGAGTGTTCTTTCTCAGTTGTTCCTTATTGTTCTCACTTTTTTGTCTCTGTTTATTTACTGTAGGACATAATGTGCAAAGTCAAATCTTGGGTAATAGATGAAAAGAAACACGTCCGATATTGCCATGACTGGAATGACAAAGAGGTAATGATTTTATGTATAACTTCTTTCTCAAATGTCTATTGCCCTAATACTCGCCCACAGAAAAGTGTGAACCAGCTGAATTTCAAAAATTTTGTTTTGCAAATTAGTTTTAATTCACCTCTTGTTTTCTTAATCTGAGTTTTTCCAATGCCTTCTCATTTGATGCATTCATATATAAAGTGTGCCTAAACACAAGAACATTTTTTTATATATTGCGCAATACCAGTCCTTAAATGTGGTGACTGCATTTGTTTTTAGTTTTGGCCTTTTTTCCTTTGTTTTCACCTGGTGATACTGACACTAACATACTTCCTTTTCTAGGGTGACAACACTCACTGTACTATATCTATGGGGGAGCAGTGCTGTCACCCTAAGACAGGAAGTGTTGGGATTGCAGAACACATACCCTCTTCACAGTACCATGACAGCATGACCTGTTGTGTAGTTTACAGAGAGCTAATGCAGGACTGCTAAGTGTCTGAGATTCGATTGCAGCACTTTAAGCTTAATGCAGGAACTTAGGAGCACACTTGATGTCTGACAGAGTCAAAAAGTATTTTGCACATATCGAACAGATGTAAAACATGCTTTTGTGGTCTATCTAAAAGTCCAGAGTTGAGCAAATATGAAAAGTTCATTGTAAGGGTTTACATTCGTTTTATTATTTTTTTTTTATTATGAGAATATGGTTTGGGGAATATATATATATATATATATATATATATATATATATATATATATATATATATATTTAGAGCTGCACGATTCTGGCCAAAATGAAAATCACAATTTTTTTGCTTAGAATAAAAAGATCACAATTCTCTTTACTTGTTAGTTTTTTTTTTAAATTCATTAAAGTAATTTTTTCCAAAAAAATTGCATTTGAAAGACTGCTGCGCAAATACAGTGTGACATAAAATATTGCAACAAACCACCATTTTATTCTCTAGGTTGTCTACTAAAATATATATATAATGTTTGGGGGTTCTATGTCATTTTCTAGCAAAAAAAAAAATGATTTTAAGTTGAAACCAACAAATGTCAGAAAAAGATTTAGTGTTTAAGTGGTGTTTAACTTTTTTCACTTAGATGTAGTCTATTCCATTGACAAATTGTTACAATGTTTATACTTAGTTCAACTGATAAAGAAGGTTTTGATTCTTGGCAGACTGCCCAGTTTTTTTTCTTCCTTTCTTTTGAGGGCTGAGCAGAGAGAATTCTTTGCATAGACATAATTGGGTAACACTTTAGTCAAGATCACGATTCTTGATGATTAATCGTGCATCTCTCTCTCTCTCTCTCTCTCTCTCTCTCTCTCTCTCTCTCTCTCTCTCTCTCTCTCTCTCTCTATATATATATATATATATATATATATATATATATATGCTGTATGAATATATTTTTTCATCACTATATGAATACACATTGTCACTTTATTAATTGCCTATTAAGCACTTGTTGTTTTATATATTTTTCATCATATATGCTTAGATCAGTGTTCATTTCGGCAATGCAATTACATAGTTATATAGTAGGTGAGGTTGAAAAAAGACACCATCAAGTCCAACCTGTGTGTGTGATTATATGTCAGTATTACATTGTATATCCCTGTATGTTGCAGTGGTTCAGGTGCTTGTCTAATAGTTTCTTAAAACTATCGATGCTCCCCGCTGAGACCACCGCCTGTGGAAGAGAATTCCACATCCTTGCCGCACTTTGAGTAAAGAACCCTCTACATAATCTAAGGTTAAACCTCTTTTCTTCTCATTTAAATGAGTGGCCACGAGTCTTATTAAACTGCCTTCCGCAAAAAAGTTTTATCCCTATTGTGGAGTCACCCTAACACTATTTAAGTCATGTAAAGTACGAGTAAAACAAGATGACTAAAATACAACTAAGACTAAAATGGTATTTTAGTCAAATGATTATAACTAAATTGAAATTTCATGTCAAAATTAACACTACACCACCACATAAGACTAAATAGGGGCCATCTACTAAGCTGCTGAAAGAAAAAAAAGAAAAAGGCTTTTCTTATTTTATTTGTTTTCTTAATATTTAATGTTGGTAATAATATATTGAATTATTTTCAATAGCATTACAGCCAATAGAGTTTACGTTTTTTTTGTGGTTTTTCTTTTTTAATATTTTAAACCTGCACTTCTGTTTGTCAAAAAGCAATATTTTTGTTTATGAAACTTGATTTTGTTTAAAAGACATTATATATCACAACGACTAAATCTGTGTCTGTAGTGCATGTTCAAACCTCAGTACCATAAATATGTTCGATTTTTTTTTTTACTCCAGGAGTATAAAATGAGTTTGACAATTCTAGAGAAAAGCGTAAATAATGAATTACAAATACCTAAGCACATTCGATTTTAGTTGACTAAAATGTGCTGGAGGCTGTTCACTCGGCGCTCCTAGTATAGTGAAAAGGTCCCTTGACCTTTGGTATTACAAAACGTAAAGGGCTGAGTCCTGGTGGGTGGAAAGGGTTAAGAAACTTCATTATCTGCATCTTGACTAGACTAGGCAACAGTACAAAAAAGCCATATGCAATTAGGTATAAAGTGGACAATCCGTAAACACAAGCAACCTAACATTGCTGAGTATCCTTTACTGCTTCCATAGCTCTAGTGAGATACAACACTTCCAGGTCTCCTGACTCTCACATGAGCTAACAAGAATAACTCCAGATTAAAACTGGTGAGATATCACTTTCTTTCACACTCTTAGGGCTAGTTTACACTTGCTTCAAAACGTGGCTTCGGACCCGATTTGTTAGAGCTCTCTAAGCGCCAGTCAAAGCTCCTGTCACTAAATAAAATGGTTGGCTTACAGTCCTGTTTGCACCTGCTTTTGCTTGGTGCTTCGGTGTGGCTTCGAACGAGCTTTGCCTTAGACTTCTATGGAGGCTTTAAAGCACCACTAAAGCTACAGGGGGTATCATTTTTGAAGCAAAAGCAAGGTGTAAACAGGACTGTAAGCTATTCATTTTATTTAGTGACAGGGGCTTTGACTAGTGTTCAGAGAGCTTTAACAAAGCGTGTGCGAAGCCTTGTTTTGAAGCAAGTGTAAACTAGCCGTTAATGTGTGTTGAAGCCGAAGCAAGTGTAAATGAACCCTTTAAGTTCTCTTCCTCTGATTACTTTGTAGCAATCTCAGGGATGAAGGTAAAACAGTAGTGCAGCACCACTTGCTAAATAAATAAAAACCTTTATTTAAAACACTAAGCAGAATAAACAAGAGATGAAAATATGTCTTATGAGTTCATTCTGTGTCGTCTGACCATGGTTTAGCTATCAGGGGCTTACCTGGCATCTAACTGCATGGTCAGTCTTGAGTGATTTTGCTTTAAAAAGCAATTTCAGGCAAAGCTAACTTTTCCATTTTGGGTATAAAGTACCCGAGACCTACCATGTTTGTCCATGGTTGCATATAATAAGGATTGGGTTGGGGCCAAACCCTTATTTTTTTTTAAATAAAAAATTAAGACGTGTATAGTAGAAACAAAATTTATTTTAAGTTTAGATTGTTTTTGCTCTTTATAAATAGCTGTAAGGGAACTTAACCAATCCTAGCATTGCCCTAAAGGAAAAGTTCTGCTTTATGCCCTCTTCCCCCTCCTTTCTATTTTTCTCATTCATTTTGGAGGGGGAGGGGAGGGTAGAAGTGGGGACCTGGTTTTGACAGGCACCCGCTTCCACTTCCAGATGGATCACTGCAGATCCTCCACCGCCCAAACCTGGCCTGCAAGCTTCTGGGACAATGCCACAGGTGGCAGAAAGCTGCAGGGCCATTCACAAAGCAAAGTGTGGCTCGCGCATTTGCAGTCGGCTGTGAACCCTCAAGGAATCCCAGCCGGCTGTCCGCAGTAAACCTGCCGGTGCTGGTGACCCAAAGACTGGTGAAAAACTGGTTTGGGTGAAGATATCGTGCTGGACTCCTTGATAGGTGAGCGTTCTTATTAAAAGTCAGTAGCTATGGTATTACAGTATTTGTATTTGCTGATTTATTTTTTTTCAAACAGGGCGAAGAACTGCTTTAAACTTTGATGTTTATGGACATGGTGGCACTTGAGACTTTTTTCATAGTGTGTTTTTTTTTTTTGGTGTGTTTTTCCCCCCTAGATTGACGTGCTAAATAAATACTTATTCCTGACCTCCAAGCCAATGACCTTTCTAGTCAACCTCTCCGAAAAAGACTACATCCGCAAGAAAAACAAGTGGTGAGTCGTTATAGGACAGTATTATTCTGTCAGACACTTGTGTAAGAAAATCACACAGACAATGTTTCACAAACATGAAACGACCAGGTAACATATAATATACCCAGCTATTAGGCTGTCTCTCTCAGCTTCAGATTGAACTAATACAACTAGTTTTCACTGCTCTGCCAGGGCATGTACTTTGGGGATATTAAAATGGTGACAGTGATGGAAATACCTAGTGACTGCTTTTTTTTTTTAAATGCTGCCATTTATCACTTTTTATTGAGACACACTCAGAGGCGCAACATAACCTCAAAACATAAATGCTGCTTTTAAGAGAGCCTTTTGGGGAGGGAGCTGCTATTAAATGAACATATGGGGTCTCACCAGGTACCTCTTGATCTGGCATTTATTGAAGGACCCAGTGGATGTATGCTGTTCTTAGCACATTGTCCAGACAGACACTAAAGAATATTGTGTGCTTTTAACATAATTTGCATTTATTTAAAGATTAGCACAGCTATCATGTTTGTATAGATGGGTTCAGGAAAGTGGTGGCTAATTGAGTCTTGGAGCACGTATTCTGATACAGTAAAGACATTCACTAAGCAGCCAATGAGATTCTGTTTTCTAGAGAGCATTTTGTTGCTATAGACAGCACTTATACTAATTTATCAAGAATGGAATCAAGATATAACGTCACTACCCCCTTGTGTTCCTGTTTTTTGCATTATATTTGAAATTTGTTTGCATGAGGTTCTGAAATAACCCAGAAGTGTAAATTGATTGTACAACCAATTTTGTGGTCCTGAGTAGAAAGCTTAACACATCTGGTTTTAGTTATTATTATTTATTTCAGTTACTTATATAGCGCTGTCCATTTACGTAGCGCTTTACATATACATTGTACATTCACATCAGTCCCTACCCTCAAGGAGCTTATCTAAGGTCCCTAACTCACATTCATACATACTGGGGACAATTTAGACAGGATCCAATTAACCTACCAGCATGTCTTTGGAGTGTGGGAGGAAACCGGAGTACCCGGAGGAAACCCACACAGGCACAGGGAGAACATGCAAACTCCAGGCAGGTAGTGTTGTGGTTGGGATTCGAACCAGCGACCCTTCTTACTGCTAGGCGAAAGTGCTATCCACTACACCACTGTGCGGAAAGGCCCATTATCCAGGAAAGTCACAGCTTTTAAGACCCCTCTCACATGGGCATTCTGTCAGGCAAAACTGATATGGAGTCCTATGGACAGGCGGATGTAAACGGAATTGTGTCCATTCACACCCACCTTAACCACTTACAGACCGCCCACCGTCATTATACGTCCGCTCCTCTTTCAGATAAAAGTGGTCTTTGTGGCAGATTCGCCGCAAGATCACTTTTATCGGCGGCGGAAGAGGGGCCACCCTCCCGCTGCGGTCCGGTGCCCTCCGCCCCTTTACCGGAGCCGTCGGTAGCGGCAGAGGCGATCAGGTTCTGTTGGGTATGGAGACGAGTGAGGTTGGCCCCCACCCATCTCCATACCATTGCAGGGCGGAAGCGACTTCTTAACCACTTCAGCCCCGGAAGGATTTACCCCCTTCCTGACCAGAGCACTTTTTACAATTTGGCACTGCGTCGCTTTAACTGCTAATTGCGCAGTCATGCAATGCTGTACCCAAACGAAATTTGCGTCCTTTTCTTCCCACAAATAGAGCTTTCTTTTGATGGTATTTGATCACCTCTGCTGTTTTTATTTTTTGCGCTATAAACGGAAAAAGACCGAAAATTTTTTAAAAAAATGATATTTTCTACTTTTTGTTATAAAAAAAATCCAATAAACTCAATCTTAGTCATACATTTAGGCCAAAATGTATTCGGCCACATGTCTTTGGTAAAAAAAAATGCCAATAAGCGTATATTTATTGGTTTGCGCAAAAGTTATAGCGTTTACAAACTAGGGTACATTTTCTGGAATTTACACAGCTTTTAGTTTATGACTGCCTATGTCATTTCTTGAGGTGCTAAAATGGCAGGGCAGTACAAAACCCCCCCAAATGACCCCATTTTGGAAAGTAGACACCCCAAGGAAATTGCTGAGCCCATTGAATATTTATTTTTTTTGTCCCAAGTGATTGAATAATGACAAAAAAAAAAAAAAAATTTACAAAAAGTTGTCACTAAATGATATAATGCTCACACAGGCCATGGGCATATGTGGAATTGCACCCCAAAATACATTCAGCTGCTTCTCCTGAGTACGGGGATACCACATGTGTGGGACTTTTTGGGAGCCTAGCCGCGTACGGGCCCCGAAAATCAAGCTCCGCCTTCAGGATTTCTAAGGGCATAAATTTTTGATTTCACTCTTCACTGCCTATCACAGTTTTGAAGGCCATAAAATGCCAAGATGGCACAACCCCCCCCCCCCCAAATGACCCCATTTTGGAAAGTAGACACCCCAAGCTATTTGCTGAGAGGCATGGTGAGTATTTTGCAGCTCTCATTTGTTTTTGAAAATGAAGAAAGACAATTTTTTTCAATTTTCAAAACTTTGTGACAAAAAGTGAGGTCTGCAAAATACTCACTATACCTCTCAGCAAATAGCTTGGGGTGTCTACTTTCCAAAATGGGGTCATTTGGGGGGGGTTTTGCCACCTGGGCATTCCATGGCCTCCGAAACTGTGATAGGTAGTGAAGAGTGAAATCAAAAATTTACGCCCTTAGAAAGCCTGAAGGTGGTGCTTGGATTTCAGGGTCCCGTGCGTGGCTAGGCTCCCAAAAAGTCCCACACATGTGGTATCCCCGTACTCAGGAGAAGCAACAGATTGTATTTTGGGGTGTAATTTCACATATTCCCATGGCATGTTTGAGCAATATATCATTTAGTGACAACTTTGTGCAAAAAAAAAAAAAAATTTGTCTCTTTCCCGCAACTTGTGTCACAATATAAAATATTCCATGGACTCGACATGCCTCTCAGCAAATAGCTTGGGGTGTCTACTTTACAAAATGGGTTCATTTGGGGGGGTTGGCATTTTATGCACAACATTTAGAAGCTTATGTCACACATCACCCACTCTTCTAACCACTTGAAAACAAAGCCCTTTCTGACACTTTTTGATTACATGAAAAAATTTTTTTTTTTTTGCAAGAAAATTACTTTGAACCCCCAAACATTATATATTTTTTTAAAGCAAATGCCCTACAGATTAAAATGGTGGGTGTTTCATTTTTTTTTTTCACACCGTATTTGCGCAGCGATTTTTCAAACGCATTTTTTGGCGAAAAAACACACTTTTTTACATTTTAATGCACTAAAACACACTATATTGCCCAAATGTTTGATGAAATAAAAAAGATGATCTTAGGCCGAGTAGATGGATACCAAACATGACATGCTTTAAAATTGCGCACAAACGTGCAGTGGCAACAAAATTAATACATTTTTAAAAGCCTTTACAGGTTACCACTTTAGATTTACAGAGGAGGTCTACTACTAAAATTACTGCCCTCGATCTGACCTTCGCGGTGATACCTCACATGCATGGTGCAATTGCTGTTTACATTTGACGCCAGACCGACGCTTGCGTTCGCCTTAGCGCGAGAGCAGGGGGGACAGGGGTGCTTTTTTTTTTTTTTTTTATTATTTTTTTGCTTTTTTATCTTATTTTTAAACTGTTCCTTTCATTTTTTTAAAAAAATCATTTTTATTGTTATCTCAGGGAATGTAAATATCCCCTATGATAGCAATAGGTAGTGACAGGTACTCTTTTTTTGAAAAAATTGGGGTCTATTAGACCCTAGATTTCTCCTCTGCCCTCAAAGCATCTGACCACACCAAGATCGGTGTGATAAAATGCTTCCCCAATTTCCCAATGGCGCTGTTTACATCCGGCGAAGTCATAAAATGCTCGTAGCTTCCGGTTTCTTAGGCCATAGAGATGTTTGGAGCCACTCTGGTCTCTGATCAGCTCTATGGTCAGCTGGCTGAATCACCGGCTGCATTTCTCAGGTTCCCTGTTGAGACAGGAGAGCCAGAGAAAAACACGGAAGACGGTGGGGGGGGGGCATGCCCTCCCACTGCTTGTAAAAGCAGTCTAGAGGCTAATTAGCCGCTAGGATTGCTTTTACATGAAAGCCGATCGCTGGCTGAAAAGAATACCAAGATGATACCTAAACCTGCAGGCATCATTCTGGTTTAACCACTCAAAGTCGTGAATGGCGTACCTGAAGACAAAAAAATGGTTAACAATAAAGCACAGTAAACGGTAAAGTATAAAAAAATTGCATACCTGAAAAGCAAACATGATAAAACATAATAACAATAAAACATTGCAGAATAGAATACAGTAAAAAAGAGCAGAACAATAGAGAGAGAATAGAGAGAGAACAATAAAACGACAACTATTTTTTTTTATTTTATATTTTTGTTTGTGATTTTTTTTTTTTTTTTTGTAACTGTAACCGGTTCCAGGTTCGGGTCTCTCAAAATGCAATGGCATCTTGGGAGACCCTGTGAAAGTGTGCCTAGTCTGTGCAATGCTGTACCCTACGCTAATACTCAACTAATGAATGGTAGCGTTCAAAACATTCACCAGTGCAAAGACCAGGATTGTCAGGACAGGAGGGACAATAATAGTGGGTGTCACGTCTATATCCGCGCTTGCTGCAGACACAACATCTTTTTTGGGGGGGTTCGTTGGGTAGGGGTACTCGGGAGGACATAAAGAAAATGCCTCTCATGCAGCCGACTGCATTTGGTTGGGGATGTGAATGGGGGAAGTACGGGGGCTGCAGAAGCGGTGGGTTCCCAATTAGGATTGGCGAATGCAGCAGGAAGGGCATTATGGGCACGACGGCCTGTGTTTGTCTTCTTGGTGGCAGCGGGACACTACTTGTGCTTGTCACCTCACCAGCTTGAACTGCACTTATGGGACTCGCCACGTCACCAAGTGTTACTGCAGTGCTGGTTTGACTACGACCGGGGTGTACTAGGCTGCTGGTGCTTGCCAGTTCACCAAAACGCTACCAAAAAAACTGTTAGCGATCGCAGGGATCAGGCCTGACTCTGCGAACGCTGCAGTTATGCGTTTAGTGTTTTGTAAGTGACAGTGATCGATCGATACTGCACTTGGGTGGGCTAGGCCGGACGGAGGGGCAAAACGCAGGTGCTAGCAGGTATCTGGGCTGATCCCGCTAACACTGCGTTTTTGGGAACCCTAAACTGCTGGGGACGCTAGTATAGATCTGATCGGATCACATATTGATCCGTTCAGATACTATACCACTAAGGGAGGCGTATGCTGCGTGCGTGGGTGTTAGCGGTACTGGCGCTAATCTGACGCTGCCTGGGGCGACGCATATCACCGTCGGGCGATCAGGGGGCTAAACCTTTATTCGATAATAAACGGCGGGTGCCCTGACACTATAAAAAATAAACGAACTAACCAGCGTCACCCGTAACGGTTATACGGTGATCAGTGGTGAAAGGGTTAACTAGGGGGCAATCAAGGGGTTAAAACATTTATTAGATAGTATATGGGGGTCCCTGTCGCTATAAAACGCTGACGGCGAACCTAAATATTTACGTCCCTAACTAGCGTCACCAGCGACACTAATACAGCGACCAGAAAAATTATCGCTTAGCGACACTGGTGACAGGGGGTGATCAAGGGGTTAAAACTTTATTAGGGGGGTACCCTAGACCTAAAGGGGGCTAATATTAACTGCCCTACCACTTCTAACTGTCACAAACTGACACCATGCAGTAATCAGGAAAAAAAAAAAAAAAAAAAACCTGCTTGGTGTCAGTGTGACGTGGGGGGGGGGGTGATTGGGGGGTGTTCGGTGTGTAATGTATGCCTGGCATGTTCTACTGTGTGTGTTTGTGTTTTACACTTACTCAGATGTCTTCTCTCCTCGGCGCCGGAACGGAAACTGCCGAGCCGAGGAGAGATGACATCACATCCTCTGCCTCTGTGTACTATACAGAGGCAGGGGACGTTTCTCATTGGCTGGGAGCGATCGCGAAGGGGGGGCCACGATCGGATGGCCTCCCCCTCGCCTCTCAACGCTCCCAGACCAAAGCCGACTGTACGTGATTTTACCTGCCCGTGCCATTTTGTTGACGTATATATGCGTTAGGCGGTCGGCAAGTGGTTAAAGAGACTTTTTTTTTTTTCTTTTTTTTTCAAATGACATTTGATTTTTTTTTGTGTGTGTGTAAATATGAGATCTGAGGTCTTTTTGACCCCAGATCTCATATTTAAGAGGTCCTTGTAGTAGGAATAAAAGTGACACCATTTAAAAAAAAAAAAAAAGAACAGTGTAAAAATAAAAGGTAAAATAAATACTAGGAAAAAAAAATGTTTAAATGTGCCCCGTCCCGCAGAGCTCGCGTGCAGAAGCGAACGCATGCATGAAAACTGTGTTCAAACCACACATGTGAGGTATCACCGCGATCGTTAGAGCAAGAGCAATAATTCTAACCTCCTCTGTAACTCAAAACTTGCAACCTGTAGAATTTTTTTAAATGTTGCGCATGGAGATTTTTAATGGTAAAAGTTTGTCACCATGCCACAAGCGAGTGCATTTTTGAAGCGTGACATATTGGGTATCAATTTACTCGACGTAACATTATCTTTCACAATAAAATAAAAAATTTGGCTAACTTTACTGTTGTCTTATTTTTTAACCACTTCGCATCCAGGCCATTTCTGACACTTCGCTCCTACATGTCAAAAATCATCATTTCTTTGCTATAAAATTACATAGAACCCCCAAACATTATATATGTTTTTTTAGCAGAGACCCTAGAGAATACAATGGCGGTCATTGCAACTTTTTATCTTGCATGGTATTTGCGCAGCAATTTTTCAAACACGGTTTTTTTAAAAAAAAAACAGTTTCATGCTTTAAAAAAAACAAAACAGCAAAGTTTTTTGCATTGTGTGAAAGATGAAGTTACGCTGAGTAAATAGATACCTAAAATGTCACGCTTCAAAATTGCACACGCTCGTGGAATGGCGCCAAACTTTGTTACTTAAAAATCCCCATAGGCGACGCTTTAAAAATTTTTACTGGTTATATGTTTTGAGTTACAGAGGAGGTCTAGGGCCAAAATTATTGCTCTCGCTCTAACGTTTGTAGCGATACCTCACATGTGTGGTTTGAACACCGTTTTCATATGTGGGTGGGACTTACGTATGCGTTCGCTTCTGCGTGCGAGCTCACGGGGACAGGGGCGCTTTAACATTTTTTTTTTTTTTTTTATTGTTAATTTTACTTAAAAATTTTTATTTTGACACTTTTTAAAAAAAAATTTTTTTTTTGATCACTTTTATTCCTATTACAAGGAATGTAAACATCCCTTGTAATAGGAATATGACACGATCAGTCCTCTTTACAGTGAGATATGGGGTCAATAAGACCCCACATCTCACCTCTAGGCTGGGAAGCCTGAAATAATAAAAAAAAAAAAAAACGATCACCGATTCACAGCCGAAGCTGCGCCGTTTTTTTGAATGCAGAGGCCGGGCGTGACGTCATAACATCGCGCCCGGCCTCCGAACGATCATAGAGACTCCGGCGACCATCTGGTCCGCCGGAAATCTCTATGGTGAACATCCGGCGCCGGCGGATCCGCTGTCCGACTCACCGATCGCTGAGGTGAGTCGGTAGAAGCACCGGAGGGGGGGGACGTCCCCTCTCGCCGCCCGTAAGAACGATCAAGCGGCGGAACAGCCGCTATGATTGTTCTTATGGTGTACGGAATGGCCGGCTGAAAATGCCGGTATCTGAATGATGTCTGTAGCCTCAGGCATCATTCAGATATAACCCCCGAAAGTCGAGGCCGTCATATGACGGCCTCTGGATGCCAAGAGGTTAATTTAAAAAAAAAAAAATTTTTTCCAAAAAAAGTGCGCATGTAAGACCGCTGCACAAATACGGTGTGACAAAGTATTGCAACAACCGCCATTTTATTCTCTAGGGTGTTCGAAAAAAATATATAATGTTTGGGGGTTCTAAGTAATTTTCTAGCAAAAAAAAAGATTTTAACTTGTAAACAATAGGTGTAAAAAAGAGGCTCTGTCCTTAAAGTGGTGTTCCGGCCGAAATTATACTTTTTAAATAAAAATACCCCTATAATACACAAGCTTAATGTATTCTAGTAAAGTTAGTCTGTAAACTAAGGTCTGTTTGTCTGTTTGTTATTTTATGAACTTGCAGCAGGCCGTGGCCATCTTAAGTGTGGGCATCTGAAGCCAGACTGTATTTCTTCCTGGATCTCATCCTTGCAGATCTCGCACATGCTCAGTGCAGCACAAGCAGTGTAATAGGTTTCAGGTCAGGTTTCCATAGCAACGGCAGTGTCAGAGGAAGTTGCCACCCCTTCCCAGAAGGCATTGCAAACAGGAAATGATGCGATGGGCCACGGCCAGGGAGGAGGAAGTGAAAAATGAATACAGCAGATATACAGTAGGTGCTGAGAAAAAAAATTAAAAAATATCCAATTCCTTTACAGTGCACAGTTTAGTGAGGGATGCTGAAGAGTTGTAAAAGTGGGTGGAACTCCACTTTAAATGGTTAACTACTTCCATACCAGGCACTTTCGCCCCTTCCTGCCCAGGACAGTTTTCAGCTTTCAGCGCTGTTACATTTTGAATGACAATTGCGTGGTCATGCAACACTGTACCCAAACTAAATTTTTATCATTTTCTTCCCACAAATAGAGCTTTCTTTCGGTGGTATTTGATCACTTCTGGGGTTTTTATTTTTTGCTAAACAAACTAAAAAAGACCAACATTTTTGAAAAAAAAAGTTTTTCTTAGTTTCTGTCATAAAATTTTGTTTTCCCCTTCACTGATGAGTTGGCACTGATGAGGAGGCACTGATAGGCAGCACTGACAGGTGGCTGTGATGGGCACTGACAGGTGGCTGTGATGGGATGCAGCACTGATGGGCGCTGACAGGTGGCTGTGATGGGCGCTGACAGGTGGCTGTGATGGGCGCTGACAGGTGGCTGTGATGGGCGCTGACAGGCGGCACTGATGGGCGCTGACAGACGGCACTGATGGGCGCTGACAGACGGCACTGATGGGCAGCACTGATGAGTTACTAACAGATGTTACTACTGGGCACTAATTGGCACTGTGGTGGGCACTGATTGGCACTGTGGTAGGCACTGGCAGACTTTATTATTGGGGCACTGATTGGCAGCTAGATGGCATATCTGATGGGGCTGTGCTGATAATTAATGTGCTACTGATCAGCACAAACCCCACCCCACTCTGACAGGGAGAGCCGCCGATCGGCTCTCCCTGTCAGCGCAAACCGAGGAATGCCGTTTACTGAAACTTCCTGATTCACGCTATGATCAGCTGTGATTGGTCACAGACCTCTGCAGTGAGGTAAGAGAATCTGATCTGCAGAAAGTAGAACCTGCATATGTAATAAACAACTTCGATGACCCCATGTTCATGTATAATTGCAATTTTGTTTAGAAATAAGGCTTCAAAAACATACTATTGGCCTGATTTCTCTCATGCATATCTAAAAAAAAAAAAAAAAAAAAAAAAAAAAAAAAGTTAAATACTATAATTACCCTTTAGCACACTCTGATGAGAACATTTTTAAATTGATCACGTTCACATGTATCCTGGAAAATACAATTGGAATACTACAGTTTCCCTTCAAAGGAATAGTAAAAAGAGTTGCTATTCAGAGGGTTTTATGCACCATTTGGCTACAGTTGTCAAATTTCTGGAAGCCTATACACTGCCCACTAGCCAAAGATCTAATTATGCAGCTAGGCCAGAAGGCCTAATGACTTGTGTTGAGTCCATCCAGCTCTGTAAAATTCTACTGGTCCAGTGGCCGCCTTAATGAATAAAAATGTACTCTAGATATGCAGTGCACATATAACTAAAGGTAATTGGAAATCTTTGTGTTCTAAGGCTAGATAGAGGAGAAATGGGAATACACTTTAATAATGTATCCAAAAATAAATGGGTCAGGTCAGTGTTGAAATAATTTGTTGTACTTTTTACATTTTATCACTAATTTTATCAATTAAAACTGGAATACAGTAATACCTCGGATTGCGAGTAACGTGGTTAACGAGCGTTTCACAATACGAGCTATTATGTTTTTAAAATCCTGACTCGGTTTGCGAGTGTTATCTCGCAAAACTAGAAGGACTCAAGCCTCTGCGGTGTGCAGTACCGCATTTGGCCAGAGGTGCCGGGGCGCCGGTGACACTCTAAGCCGTTCAGAAATACTCGGTTTCCGAGTGTATCCGAGCGCATCCAAGCTGTTTCCAAGTATTTCCGAGTCTCTCCGGTGCCCCCGCACTGCTGGCCACATGCGGTACTGCATACAATAGAAGTCAATGTGGAACTAATTATCTTCGTTTCCATTGACTTCTATGGGGAAACTCTCTTTGATATGCAAGTGCTTTGGATTTCAAGCATTCTCCTGGAACGGATTATGCTTGTAATCCAAGGTTCCACTGTATCTTTGTTGCCCTTAACCGGAGATCATTTTTTGGTAATTCTGTGGTAACATCATGCACTTCTATGCTCTTGTTCTGTGTCCTGTTGGGAATAATGTGATGACTAAAAGTGCAGTGCACAGTACTTGCAAATAAACTGAATGTGATTTTTCTGTACATTTGCTTTCTTCATTATTGACAGGATATAAATATTTCATATTAATGTTTGTATTTTTGCCAGCAGATGAAACTCTTCACTTCCTTTTCACATGTTTTACTGGCTCGTTTTTGATTTAGAAACAAAAACTTGCTAACAGAACGCAATAGCTCAAGTTGAAATTCACACAAGTAAATGAGTCAGAACAGTGAGTCTTCTCTTACTGGATGGCTCCATCCTAGGTATAGGAAGAGTTTCCTTGCACAGAAAATGCACATATATAATGCATACAATCAATGTTTTTAATTTGCACATGTACGAAAATCAGACAATAAGTTCCAGCTTCAGTTGGCAATATTTATCTATGAAAGATGTTTTGCATCTTTCTTAAAGCACATCTAAAGCCAAGGCTCTCATATTTGTCCTGCTGACCAATGCCACTGGTAAGGAGAGAGAGGGAATGTCTGAAATTTGAAGTTGCACCAGGACAGTAATAGAGTATTTTCCAGTTGGGACACTTGTTCCTTTGGCACCTGTTTAAAAGGGGAATTCCCTCATTTCTTTTTTAAAGATTCTTTATGCACACTGGGCATCAAAAACGCTGCTTTTAAGGGCGTTTGACGTGTTGTTTTTTTGTCTGCCAATAAATGTCCTCAATGTTAGCCTATGTGTCCATGCACACATAGGCATTTAAAGGAGTGTAGAAACAGGAAAAAAAAAAATCACTTGCGTGTTCAGGAGAGGAATGTTTGTGCACGAGGCCTTACTCTTCCTGCTGTTTGTCTAGGACAGGAAGTGAAAGACAATCTCCCTAATGCAATAGAGAAGAAAACTAAATGTCTGGGGTTTTATCCATTACCTACTGTTTCCAAAAATTTAAAATGCTTTTAGAGTTAGGTTCTTTCTCTTTCTCTCCTCTCTTAAGAATTCAATGGAGGGTCAGATCTCAATGTAACGTGTATACAGTGACAGATGGCAAGAGCTTAGGGAGCAGTGTGTATACATGGAAACAGTGATGGATTTTCTATTAAGTAGAATGGATAAAATTGGGAAACCAGGTGTGAGAAAGTGACAACTTCATTATGGCTTCCTGGAAGGGAAAAAAACTATAGTGGGAAGCTTGTCATTGGACTATCCAAGAGACAAAGGAAGCTGGCCTGTGTATCAGTACCCCATTAGTGCTTTACAAAGCTGAACTATCTCTTTTGGGTGTCCTTGTCCCTTGAGGAGTTTTGTTTGGAAAGAAACAACTTTCAAATGTTTGTAAAGCCGATCAGTAAATAAAACTCCCCATTATTCTCAGTGTTGTAGCTACTGAGAAAACCTCGTTCAAAATCAGAGAACTGAGACAAAAAGAAAACCTTGTGTATTTTTGGCACAGAAACGTTGTAGCCTTTTCATGGTTAAACTATAAAGTTACCAAAATCAATGCAAATGCTGACCCAAATATCTGATTCTTCTTCAAATCCACCCGCAGGATTTCCATCACACTGTAATTCGTTAACTCTAGTTAGGTGCACATGGTTTCAATTCCAAGTTAGGAAGAAAAAATTGCATTTCCATACAATATCAAAGAGCAAGAGTGCTTTAAGCAGAAAAAATAAAAATAAACATTCAGACGTAGAAAGCCAAAACAATAATTAATATCACATGGCTTTGCCCTATAAATTATTAGAAAAGTTTATATGATAAGTTGTGTAACTTAAATAGACCCAGATAATGCTGGAATGTTTGCAGTTGTTAAAGTTAAGACTTTATGCTAGTTTTGAAGAAGTAATAATCTATATTTAGATTTAGTATCAAAATGTCACAGTGCATGTATAGTTATTTGAAGCTTCTGTCACGTCTTATACACTTTGACAACTAGCATTTTGAGTTTTGCATGGGAGTATAATCTGTTTGCTTCTCATATCTTTTAGAATCTCCTTTAGCAAGATTTCTCCACTGTAAGGGCTGATTCACACTAGTGGCAGTTTTTAATTGACATCGAAAACACATGCACAATGTTTTCCATGTATTCCAATGTCCCTAAGTCACACCAGTGCACTGCCTTCTAGTGCAGTCAGTAAAAGTAGAACATGCTGCATTTTTTCTGTATGGAATGCATCTTAAACATGGAAAAATGCATTGAAAAAGCAGCAGAACGCACATTTCCTGAATTGAGATGAAGAAAGCGGGTAAAAAAGCATCAAATATGCATATAAATGCGCATGCAGAAACGCAGAAATTGTGGTGTGAACTAGCCCTTAGACCCCTTTCACACTGAGACGTTTTTCAGGCGCTTTTGGGCTAAAAATAGCGCCTGTAAAGCGCCTGAAAAAGCCTCCCCTGCAGCGCCAGTGTGAAAGCCAGAGTGCTCTTTACATTGGAGCAGTGCGCTGGCAGGACGTTTAGAAAAAGTCCTGCAAGCAGCATCTTTGGGGCAGTGAAGGAGCAATGTATACATCGCTCCTCCACTGCTCCTGCCCATTGAAATGAATGGGCACAGCTGCCGAAGCGGCTGCAAAGCGTTTCGGCAGCGGCGTTACACGGGCGCATTTAACCCTTTATTCGGCCGCTAACGGGGATTAAAAGCACCCCACTAGTGTCCGAATAGCGCCGCTAAAACTAGCGGCGTTTTATTATCAACGCCCGCCCCAGTGTGAAAGCAGCCTTAGTCTCAGCATGCTTCTACCAATCTTTAATGAGAGTTTCTAAGGATTCCCTTGTTTAGGTGTGTAATGCCTGAGGAATGAAACTGGGGATTCCAGTTCAGACCTTCCTGCGAAGACTGTCGCTTGCATTCTCACATCTACATATTATAGGGTTGATTTACTAAAGGAGTAGAGTGAGTTTTAAAAAATGCATGTTTACATTTAAAAATGAATGTTTCCGAAAAAAGGTACACATGCCCAATCATGTGCAGGGAAAATTGTACATTTACCGTATTTATCGGCGTATAACACGCACCCCAAGTTTAGGAGGGAAGTTTAAGGAAAAAAACTTACATTTTAAATGCCCATCAATGCAGCCTTGCCCAAGTGTCCTTCTGCAGCCTTGCCCAAAATTGCAGCACAATTTTTTTAATTATTGCGCCACTGATAGACAGAGCCGGATGTCCTGTGTATTGGGCTCGTCTCGCAGTCCCGCTCCTTGGCCCGACTCCTATGATGGACACAACACCGGTCCAATGACGGGACATAAAGGCTAGGAGGCAGACTGGGCGTGACTGCGAGCCGAGCCGAGTACACAGTACACTCGGCTCTGTCTATTTTGGTGGCGCTCGGTCCCTCCTTCCCCTCTGACGCAGCGGTTCGGCGTATAACACGCACCCACGATTTTCCCCTGATTTTAAGGGGAAAAAGTGCATGTTATACACCGATAAATACGGTACTTTGATAACTGAAGAGTCTCTTTATTTTTGCCAGATACATTTGTGATTTTACTAGTTTGCCTGTGATCGGTGGTCAATTAGAAGTTATGTCTTTCTTTGGAAAAGTTTGTACTGTTATTTTATTGTTAATAATGGTATTTTATGCATGCACCAACATCTGCCACGCTGCCAGTCACGAGTCTCATAACAAGACTTCTAGCCCTTGGTATGAGATTCCTGACCAGAGCAAAGTCACTTGTATGTACTGTTTTTTTTTTTTTTTTTAAACACATTTTTATCAAAGCTTCATCACTTGTTTTGCAGTCTTGCCATTTAGGCCTCATGCATACTGGGTGTTTAGCCCCGATGCATGAGGTTTTGGTGTTCAGCTGCAGCTGGAGGGCACAAGCTCACTGTCTAGCCCTGCTGATGGCAGGCTGTCATACTTTGAGGGTCTGATAGCTGCTCCTGCTGGAAAGAGCTGGGCAGTGAATCTAGCAGCATGTACATTTAGGGTAGTATGCTCCCCAAGGACAAATATGTGAAATACAAGCAGTCTGCATTCTGGACATTTGCCCCCGTGCTCCTACTGCCCTGAAGAGTTTTTGCCCTGTTTTCCCAAGTAGGAGAGCACACACCCTTTGTGTCTTACATTTCATTGCCCAGAATGTACAGTGTGGACACAGGGAGAAAGGGGAGCAGGAGAGTGGCTTACCACCTGGCTATTGCTTTCTGTGGACGTAATTGCCACCTAGGGGCATGCAGGCAAAGGTGGCTTCATGGGATCCTGTAAGGAGATGAAAATAGAATTTGGGGAAAGAGGATGCAAAGCAAAAAGGTGCTTACAAAGGAAACCACACATCAGCAGTGGTAAGCGCTGAGGTCTGCAGCATTAAAATGTTTTTACATTTGTTGGGTTCATTCCTTACTAACTTTATCTTAAAATAAAAAATATACTGCCTAGGGCGAGTGAAGTCTAAAACATTTTTTTAATGTACACGTTTGTATACTATGTGTGTTTGTATAATTCATGCATGAATTCATACATACATCTCTTTTTTTGCTTCTACTTTAAGTTGTTAATTGAAGTCTGGTTGCTGTGGGTTACTGCACTTTGGCTGTCTCCCTATATTTTGAAGCAGATCTGCTTTTAAATGACCCTGTATTTTGCTATTGTGCATGAGTGTCACACCTGTGTTGGGATGATTACAGGAGGGACTGTATTTGTTCCTAATGGTGCAGTAAATGCCATTCCCCGACCCTCATGGCAGACAGTCTACTCAGAAGACGCCAATATACCATTACCTGTCTTCAGGCGCCTGTTTCCATTCAGAGACCACTAATAATGGTCACACTCTTACTTCCTAATCATTGCCAAGCTTCTTGTCCCTGAAGCGAAGACAGTACATTAACACACATAAGAAAACTCCTATGTTCCTAGGTGTGTTGTTAGAATGTATGCACTCTATGCATGGTGAATTACCTTCTTTTTAAATGCACTTATTTAATTTTGAACTCTGGTGGACGTTTGTGAAATTGTCGTACTAAGATCAAAGACTGTGCTGAGTGATGTTCATAACCATTTTCGGCACAGTTTTGGCCACCTGCTGTTGCTATTTTCCCTCCAGCTAACCATTGAGCACCCCCTGCACATCTCTGCTCGTAAAACATGATTGAGGAAGTATTTCAGATCTATTTATGAGTCTGTAGCAGGGCATGATGGGACGAGGCCTTCATGAGTCACATATACAGCCTTGGTGCATTTAGTCAGGCTATCTAACCCTGTTTTTATGCATTGTACTTTGATGTACTGTAAAGCACTGTGCAAACTGTTGGTGTATAATACTATCATATGCACCTGGGTTTTGGGGCTCTCCCTCTAAAGCTGACTATACTTTAAACAGTCTTGTTCATTCAATGTTTGTTAAACCAAGGGTACCTTCTAAAACTTAACACTGTCCGGACAGTACATTTTTTCTTCTCTGAATCTTCTCTAATGTAATATGTAAGCTGCCATTACTAACCTTTTCTTCTGAGAATGCCAGTTGCCTGGCTGTCATGTTGATCCAGTATCTTCATACTTAGCCCCGGTTCACACAGGGGCAGCACGACTTGCAGGTCGCCGCACCGAGGCGACCTGCACAGGACTTCCACGGCGACTTGCAAAACGACTTCTGTATAGAAGTCTATGCAAGTCGCCCCCAAAGTAGTACAGGAACCTTTTTCTAAGTCGGAGCGACTTGCGTCGCTCCTATTAGAACGGTTCCATTGTACAGAATGGGAGGCGAATTGTCAGGCGGCTAGGTCGCCTGACAAATTGCCCCTGTGTGAACCGGCACTTAGAGGTTGATTTACTAAAACTGTGAGTGCAAAATCTGGTGCAGCTGTGCATGTTAGCCAATCAGCTTCTTCAATTAAGCTTTGACAATAAACCCTTGAAGCTGATTGTTTTCTATGCAGAGCTGCACCAGATTTTGCGTACTTCAGTTTTAGTAAATCAACCCCTTTGAGTCACCGACAAGCATGCAGATCAGGAGTTTTTTTGTCAGGGCCTCAGCCAGAGACAGGCAACAAAAATGTTCGGGAAGAAGTCAGCAGTGGCCGCTTTCATATTTTTATCTGTATACTGTAGGCTTCCTATAGCGCAGGGCATTTTTGCCCACAGATACTGCTCCAACCACATCTTTAATCATGAAAGTAATATTTGGACACCCCCCACAGGTTTATGAAAGCTAAATACAAACATGACACATAAATCATGTTTACAAATGTAAACTGTGCAGCAAATGTGTAATTTTCAGTGGAGAAATGGAAAGTTCATAGAAAAGAATTATTTTCCTGTCTTTTTTGCATCTGTATATAATGTAGACTATATGGTACAATACATCAGAACAATAATAAAGGGTTGTACATCTGCCACATTCTTTTGGCTTTTGAGACATTAAGTGGCATAGCAGGAACACTTGAGAACATGGAAGGAACCACTTCAAAGTACCCCAACCATCCAATCTAGACCTCCATGATTAATCACCACAGCTCATTCTCTAATATGGGGTTATGAAACTTTAGTAGTTGAAGTGACTATGTAGAACAAAGCTTTACTCAACTCTTGTAACTCTTCACTTCCTGCTTTATTAGACTCAGTGATTTGGTCTGATCCAAACAGATACTTTAAATTATTCTTCTGTCTAACAAATCCTATTAGGGTAACTTGCATATGGGTAATAAAAAGGCTGCCATTGCTGGCCTTGCACTCTGACAATTCCAGTTGCTTGGCTTATCACACTAATCCTATAACTTCGTGTCACTGACCCAGAACAGCCATGTAGTTCAGAAGTTCTGACTTTACTTTTTGCTTGCTTGTGCTGGGTCATTGACTCAAAAGTACTCAAGTGAGTGGCAACCAGGTAAGCTTCACTCTTAACCCTTTCGCTGCCAGGCCCTGTGCTCCATTTTGTACACTCAGGTGGCCAGACCATTTTCGCAATTTTTCCTTTGCTTTTTTATTTTTCACTTCTAGCTTTCAAAGTTTGTAAAAGACCCCCAAAACCACATATTTTCTGAAAGCACATGACCAGTAGAATAAAAAGAAGGTGCTACTGATTTCTAAGGTCCCACAATATTTTCGCAAGATTAGCAGATAAATACACAGCAAATTTTACAAAATTCCTACTAAATATAAAAGCTTAACCTGCATTAAGTTAATAACAAATATTTGTAACGTTTAAATTGCGCCTTTTTGATTTTTTAGGCCCTGCGGTATTTGCGCAAAATGTTTATCAAAACAATATTTTTGCTAAAAATACACTAAAACCATTATTAGCAGATAAAAACACAGCTAATTTTACAAAATTCCTGCTAAATTCCAACTAAATATAAAAGCTTAACCTGTATGGAGTTAATACAGAACAAATATTTGTAATGTTCATTTTGCGCCTTTTTGCAAAATGGTTAAAATTGAACGTACGCAAAAATGTAAATATACAAATTTCTCTAAAAATCTGAAGGGTTTAATTTTTCCCTTACAGCATTCAGAATTTGTAAAAGACCCCCCAAACCATAGCATCGTTCACATGTGGCATACCAAAGTGTACACCCATGGAGGGCCATGTTTACCTGCACACGGATGCACAGGTGTTCCGTGCATCCCCGTACAGGCAGTCCCATTTATGTCAATTAGGATGCAATGGCTGCACAGGCCTAGCTGCTGTTCCCAATCTGACATCCGTGTGGGTACACCACCCCAAACGCAGACAGTGTGAGCTCAGGGACATGCGTGTGGACCTACATGGATGTAAAATTGGAAACAACAGCTCTGTTCGTGCAGTTGCTACATCCCAAATGACATCAATGGGACTGCATGCACAGAGATGCACGGAACACTTGTGCATCCCTGTAAAGGTATGCTGTGTATGCCCTGGTTAAACAAGGCCTTAGGTCCCTTTCACACAAGCAGGCCGATCGGGTCAGCCTGTCCATTTTTCCGGTCAGCCCAATCGGACCACCCATTATTCTCTAAGGAAAGGCTGATGTAAATGGACATGTGTCAGTTTACACCAGCCTGCATCTGATCCAGTCCAGAGGGATGGGGATCCCATTCCCCATCCATCTAGCAGATCGGTTCGGATGGTATCCAATGGAACTGGACAGGCGACCCATTTCCATCTGACCGCCCCATAGAGAACAGCGGGCTGTGTCTGTGTCTGCTCTGCATCAGCGGAGCGAACAAAGGACTTGTCACCCGCCTGCTCAGCGGGGATCAGCAGACAGATCCCCCGCTGAGCAGACAGATCTGCTTGACAGAGTCCACTCCCTGTGAAAGGGGTCTTACCAGGAGCGGCCAGTCCATTAGGGGCACCGCCTCCCTGCAGGGCGCCGGACTCATACATTTGTATTTTTTTTTCAAGCCACATGATTAGAGCCTGGGGCTCTAATTGGCTTGAAAAAGTGCGGGGGGGGGGGGGGGGAGGGGGGAAAGGATAGTGGGGGGAGCAGTTTTAGGTGAAATTTAGCAGCGGGAGGTGGAGAAGTAGGGGACAGGGAAGCGGTGGCATTGGGGCGGTCAAATTTTAGGTTCCTAACTCTGATCAGCGGGTTGTAAGTCTGCTGAACAATTCTGCTAAGTTTATGGTCATTGAAGTGACCATGAGCTTTATAGGAGAGGGGGAAATGAGGGCCATACGAACTTGGCCAACTGCAGGCAGTTCTGTAGGTCCGTACGGACCTGGCAGTGAAAGGGTTTAAAGCAATGAGAGGAATTTCAGAATATTGATCAAGTTGTTTTCAAACAATACAAATTTTCCAGCGCTTTGACTACAAATGTATTTTTTGTTATCCGACTGAAAATCTCAAGTCTTTCTACACCTTAGTTGATATGTATTACTGCCAACAATTTGTCCAGTGCTTTATATACTGTATATTCACATCAGTCCCAGCCCTTAAATAGCTTACAATCTAATCTCACATTCATAAATGTACGCGCACCCATGCTAGGTCCAACTTAGACAAGAGTCAATTAACCCTAAAGCAGTTGTATACCTGCACAAATTTTTTTTTTTTAAAAAACCTATAAGGCTTAATTAGCTGTTATGCACCGCATACTAGCTCATTATGAAATACTTACCTTAGAACGAGGCGTCAGCAGCTTATCCCGGTCACCGCCGAGGGAGCTGATATTTCCCCTTGGCGTGTCTTCCGGGTTCGCAGCTGCGGCGCTGTGAGTGGCCGGAGCCGAAGCGTCAGCCGGACCCTCACAGCGCATGCGCCGCTGACTCCAGCGGCTGCAATACAAAGTGAATATCTCCTAAACCATGCAGGTTTAGGAGATATTCATTTTACCTACAGGTAAGCCTTGTTATTGGCTTACCTGTAGGTAAAAATATAAAAAAAAAGGGGTATACAACCACTTTAAGGCTGGGTTCACACTAGTGCCAATTGGATGTGGGTTTCTCTGCATCCAGTTCGCACTGCAGGAGATTGTGACCAGCTTTTTATGGAGCCGGTTCACATACCTCCGCAGCGGCTCTGGTGCGATTTGCACAGGGGCCCTGAGTGTCATTGGGTCCGTTTCAGGTCTGAATTCAGCAAAAAATTTGGGTTGAAATCGGACCTAAAATGGTGAACGAGGACACACCGGACTTCTGTGAGCTGCTGTGTGCTCATATGTGAGCCCAGCCCGAAGCATGTCTTTGAAGTGTGGGAAGAAACCGAGATACCTGGATGAAATCCCTTCAAGCACAAGGAGAACATGCAAGCTCAATGCTGAGTCCTGGCCAAGATTCCTATGGTCCTCTGGACTCTGTAAGGTGCATCAATTTATTTTAGTGAAAAATTGCAGCATTGTGTCAGCTGTGCTTTGTGAATAGCAAATCATTTGGAGGGAGTGAAGGCACAACACCAAGAACTGATGTCTGTCATGAACACTGTTACGGTGTGGTGGGGAGTCAGGAGTGCCACTCACACTGTACACTCCTGAAGCAGCTCTTACAGAGGGGCTTTACAATTAGGCAAAACAGTGGTTTATGTTAAAATTATGAAGGACTTGAAAGGTGTATAAAGTAAGGTGCCCAGAGTGGTGCTTTAATCTCCACAGTGGGTGAGCATGGCTAGGGGCTTGCATATGTAGCAGCTGTCACCCATCACCAAACATTAACAACCTCCTCCCAGAGTTTAGGGGGAACCATAGAATGCTGGAACGTCACCTTAAAGTAGAAGTTCTGCCTTTAAGAATCCTCCTCCCCTCCACCAATATTCGAGTTTTATTTTTTGGGAGGGAGTGTTTACCTAGTTTTGGCAGGTACTGTTGGAATTGCCTAGGCAATTCAAGCGGAAATTCTTGTCTACAATGATGCAAGAAGTGGGCAGCCAAAAACGCATAGGACGGATGCAAATGTGGACAGAGTGCAAACCCTCATATGCTCATACTGGTTAGTTTTTTTTTTTTAATGCAAGGGAATAGTCCACAGAACACTGTACAAACAGGCAACCAACATTACTTGGAAATTCCTAAAAGGTTGCGGGAATCTGTTTAGAGGAAAAGACCCAAACTCGTGGATTCTCCACCATGACAATGCTCTTGCACAAACATTTTTTTTACAGTCTATTCCAGGAATTACAATTTTCACACTATTTATAGTCTTTTTGGAGAAGATCTACAGTATGCATAGGATTTCATAGGCAGCTTCTGTTTAGAATAGATGGTAATGTGCAGATAAGGGACAAAGTAAAGCTTAGTACACATTAGGTTTTTTTTTTCGTTCAACCCAGCGGGCTGAATGAAAAAAAACTGAAGAGCTTGGGAGGAAGCTGCTGTACTAGCTATGCAATGTTAGTACAGTGATCTCCTCCACTGAGCTATTGTGTTCTGACAGGGGGACAGCCCTTCCGCCAGAACATACAGGTCAGAGCTCTCAGCCTTTGGCTGATCGTAAGCTGATCGGCGTACCTTTTTCGGTCATGCCCCTTCTACACCAGCTGGTGTGATTGGCTGGCTTCTGTTAGACTGGCTGCCGTACACACGGCTGAAGGTCGGCCGATTTCTATTGGGCCGGCCGATACTGCACCATATTCGACCCATGTGTACGCCTTTAATAAGGTGTTTTTTAAGTGCATTAATCTAAAATGCATCGCCTAGCCTGAGATCTTTGGACAGACACTTTGCACATCTTTATTTCAACTGACAATGAGACTATCAACGGGTAGCAAAATTTTGTAAATATTACTCCTCAGCCCCCTCCTTACCATTACATAGAAGGAGAGAGCTAAATAATATTTTTCTCCAAATATTGCCACCTTCTCTTCAACATTTCCAGAGTTTGCCCCTTCTTAGAAAATTACATCACAAAGCTAAACTATTGCATCTCTTTCCTCATCAGCCTACTTCTAGACAGGCTATCCTCCATTCAGTCTATCATGAATGCTGCTGTCAGAATTATTCACCTTACCAAGTGCCCAATGACTGCTGCCCCCCTTAAACAATTTCTTCCATGGCTCCTGATCGCCCTACAAATAAATTCAGAATCTAACAATAAAATACAAATCCATCCACCATTTTGCCTCAAGCTACTTCACCAACTTCTTCTCAAAACATCACCTAAACTGCCTTTTCTGCTCATTCCAAGACCTCCTGGTCTCTGGATCCCTTATCGGCTCGTCCTATGCTCACCTACACAAATTCTCCAGAGCCTTTCCCATTCTCTGGAACCTTACCACAATCTCCCGGTCGATCTCCTTCTCTGCCTTTAGGCGATCCTTAAAGCTCATCTCTTTGGCGAAGCCTATTGTGTCTCCACCTGTGCCTTTACTTTCTCCATTAGTTCACCCCTCACAGTTATTGCTCTTTGTATCACTTACCCTTCCACTTAGATTGCAAGATCTCATGAGCTGGGCCCTCCAAACCCTCTTGGATTGAGGGTTGAGGGATTAACTATACTGTCTTTTTTGTAAAGCGCTGCACAAACAGTTGACCCTATATTAACCCCCATATATTAAAAATAACATATCACATCACTGTTGTGTGAAATGTATATATCACCCTGCTCCTCCTACAGTCTGGTACTGCAAGGCAGCTTAAGATAGAAAAAAAGTGAGGTTGTGTGACCACAACTTAGCCATTATTGTGGTACAAGGGCTCTTCAAAAAGTTTCCGCACTTTTAGCTATATTACTAAAGCTGGACATACATTATACAATTTTCTTGTTCATTTTCCTTTAGATTTACCTTCAACTATGTAGTGCAAGGGCCTGCCTGATTGCATACAAATTTTAAAGTGTTTAGGTTTGACCTCATATTATATGGTTTTGGTAAATCTGAAGGAAAGTTGTACAAGAAAATTGTATAATGTATGGCCAGCGTTAGTTTAAAAAAGTGCGGAATCTTTTTGAAGAATCCTCGTAAAAAGAGGGGGGATTTCATTTTTATTTTTTTTCTGAACTGATAGGTGTGTAGGGAGGACGACGGAATGTTTCTTGTATTCTTTGTTTTTTGATACTGTGATGTTTTATTGTCCTCATACCATCAATCCCATTCATCAGCACTTTTGATGGACATGTCGCCAGAACATTTGACGACCCTCAATGATGAAATTTTTAGCATTGAGGGTATTTTTTTTTTTTATATAGATCATTACCTTTTTAGCAGTAGTAGAAAAACATGTAACATTGCACTTGATAGAAACAAGATGCAGCAGCTTGGCATTTCACCTTAGAGAACTCTGTGGCATAACGATCTTCCTACTGCCAAATAAAAGTGTCAAATGGAATTTGATTTCCACAATGTTATTATGATTAAAAGCAGAAACATTTAGTTTTTTATTTGTAAAGACTTTAACCACACATTTTGCAAACAACCTCAAAAGGCCTTTCTGTACATTTAAGCATATCCTTGTTACTGGGCTTAGGCTTTACAGACTCTTTCACATTAAAAGTGATATTTAAATTGAATCTCATCAATCAAATCTTTTTGTTTAGTTGGATAGAGTGGAGAATTGTTACACTATCTGTCAAGTTTTTGTCACTGTTTTTTTTCCCTACTTGGGATATTCTTCCACCCTACTGTATTGCTGGTTGGACAGCAATAAAAATAACTGGAAGAGTTTTAACTTTTCCCCACAAAAAATCATTTTGCTTTTTGGAAAGATTCTGCACACCTCCTGTCCTAGTGACAACACAGGAAGTAAAGATAAATGTTTACAGCGGGAATAAAGGCAGCTGTAAAACTGACAGGTTCTAACCTCTCCCAGCCCTATCTAAATATAAAAAAAAAAATTAATTGGAGGTTTACCCTGATGGCCCATTAAAGTGATTGTAAACAATCACCTTGTAAAACCAGCCATTCAATTTAAAATAGAAATAAAAGGCAAAACATTTGTATATAGATATAAAAAACATAAATACCCTTTTTCCCTTTTTATAAGTGAACACATTCCCTCTGTTCTCAGCTGCACAAGAGCTCAGGGAGGAGAAGCAGCAGCACACTAAGCCTCACAGTAAATGGCTGTGCAGCGGGGTGTGCCAGGACGTCTGATCATTGGAGGAGAGTATATGGAGTTCTCCAGCATGCTAGAAAACTGACCACGCTGTGCTCTCCTGCTGTGTGGTCAGCTTTTAATAGGAAAGCAGAGAGACCAGCAGGAACAGCAGGGATTTCGCACAAAGGAAGCCATATAAAGAGAACAAAATACTTTCTCTTAAAAGTACATGGTACAGCAGGCACATATCAGGAATATGAAATGTTGGGGTAACAAACGCTTTAACACACCAGCACACATTATTGTGAGTATAATGCATGCTGCTCTGCATTGCGATGTTAACACATGTTACAGTAGTTTTAAAGTGGTTGTATACCATTTTATACCTACAGGTAATCCTATAATAAGGCTTATCTGTAGGTAAAATGAGTATCTCCTAAACCTGTACGTTTTAGGAGATATTCACCTTGCATGCAGCCGCTGATTTCAGCGGCGCATTCGCTGTGCAGGTCCGGCAGACGCTGCTGGTCCTTGTCGGAAAGAAAACTCCCGCGAAGTGACGTCATTGCAGCTCCGGCCACTCACAGTGCCGGTGCCGCGAACCTTGGAGACACGCTGAGGGTAACATGTCAGCTCCCTTGGCGGTGACCAGGATCAGATACCGACGCCTTGTTCTAAGGTAATATTTCATAATGAGCTAATATATATATATATATATATATATATATATATATATATATATATATATATATATATATATATATATATATATATATATATATATATATATATATATATATATATATAAATTTTTTTTTTTATTATTATTATTTTTTTTGTGCAGGTATACAACCGCTTTAAGTTTTGGGGTTTTTTTGTTCTAAATGTCAATTTTATTTGTATGCGCTGCAGTGCATTGTGACGTGTTATAGTGCATCGTAATCCACTGTCCAAATACATGTCCTTTTTTTTTCTGTTTATCACATTTGTGTGAACTCGACATAAGGCAGTGCTGCCCAAAGCTAATGGTGTGAAAGAATCCTGAATAACCTTCATTTTATTAAATGAAGTTAATGAAATCCTGACAATCAGAGGAACAGTGTGCTGGATTTTGTCATTTCATTCTAAAACTGATTGAAAAATACAGTATGTTTATGGTAAAGCAAAACTGTTTTTACTATGCATATGTATGTTTACCTGATAGAAAATGCTATGCTAGCAATAATAAAGAATGAGCAGATATATTTTTCATTTTTACCATCCTGTGTATAAGGATATGTAAGGGATGTGAACAAAGTGTGTCCTGCGTTTGTTTTATAGAGGTATAGTTCATTTTTAATTTTATTTTCCTTCAGTAGCATTGTTTAGTGCAACGACACAAATTTTGCTTTACACACAGACCCTCTGAAGTTGGGAGCAATTGAACATGTCAATCATTACTTGTAATGAAGTGTACAGGGCTGGAACTGTCAAATTGGTACTTAATTAGAGGGTTCTGTTTCCATTCTGCTGCCCTGACTGAAGCTGTACGTCCCATTGCATCTGTCTTGCACGTCTGATGTCGCTGCAACATCCTAAAAATTGTCGCCTGCACCACTCAGTGTTTGCTTTGCTTTTTTTTTGTGTCTGTGTTTATCTGTGTGTAAAATATATATAAAAAAAAAACTTTTTAATTTTGTCACCTAACCCTAAATTCAATAGTAATTTTTTCTCTTTTAAAGTGGGAACATTGCGTAGGCCTTATGCATGTGAATTTATCGCCCAAATATGCTGGATTTTTTTCTGCTAAAACTTGGCTCTAAAAAATGCCTCTACTGTTGTGTATGGTTGCTCATTTATGTGCATACGGCATGGGGTATAAATGCATTCTACTGGCCAGAATATTAACCCTTTCATGACTAAGCCTATTTTTGAAATTTGGTGTTTACAAGTTAAAATCCATATTTTTTGCTAGAAAATTACTTAGAACCCCCAGATATTATATATATTTTTTTAGCAGAGAATCTAGAGAATAAAATGGAGATTGTTGCAATATTTTATATCACATGGTATTTGTGCAGCGGTGTTTTAAATGCAAATTTTTGGAAAAGGGACACTTCCATGAATTTAAAAAAATCCAAACAGTAAAGTTACCCCAATTTTTTTGTATAATGTAAAAGATGTTCCGCCGAGTAAATAGATACCAAACATGTCACGCTTTATAATTGCACGCACTCGTGGAATGGCGACAAACTATGGTAGCTATGAATTTCCATAGGCGACGCTTTAAATTTTTTTTACGGTTACCAGGTTAGAGTTACAGAGGAGGTCTGGGGCTAGAATTATTGCTCTCGCTCTGACTATCGCGGTGATACCTCACATGTGTGATTTGAACACCGTTTACATATACGTGCGCGACTTCCGTATGCGTTTTCTTCGCTGCGCGAGCTCGCGGGGACGGGGGCACTTTAAAAAAAAAATTTTATTTTTTTTTATTTTATTTATTTTTATATTTATAAATTGTGTTTAAAAAAAAAATGTTTTTTTTTTTTTTACTTTTATTGCTGTCACAAGGAATGTAAACATCCCTTGTGACAGTAATGGGTGGTACTCTTTATGGAGGGGTCTATAGACCCCCCATGCCTCCTTTACACTTCAAAGTATTCAGATCGCCGAAAATGGCGATTCTGAATACTGTGTATTTTTTTAAATTCGGCGCCATTGGCAGCCGAGTAAACGGGAAGTGACATCATGACGTCGCTTCCGCGTTTACATTAAGAACGCTGGAACAAAGCCGCCGACAGCTTCGTTCCAGGCCGCCCACAGCCGCCGGAGGAACCCGATTGGACACCGGGCCTCCCAATCGCACGGGAGGCCCGGTAAGAGCGGCGGGAGGGGGGGTGTCCCCTCCCACTCCTCCGGTATAACACCCGAGCGGATTTTAGCCGCATCGGTTGTTATATACGGATAGCCAATCGCCTGCTCGAAACAACGGTACCGGGATGATGCCTGCAGCTGTTTGCTTTGCTTTTTTTTTGTGTCTGTGTTTATCTGTGTGTAAAATATATAAATAAAAAAAAACTTTTTAATTTTGTCACCTAACCCTAAATTCAATAGTAATTTTTTCTCTTTTAAAGTGGCATGGAACTGCATTGACAGGCATAAAAAAAAGCATGATGCCTTTTTAACAGTTTTTATCCCCATGTGCATGAGGCCTAGGAGACATATTTTGTCAGTAAACCTGTGGCACCTGTTGTCTTTCGACAACCGTTCACAATGGATGAAAGCAGATTTTACCTATAGTAGCAACCAATCCTGGACACCAGGGTGCTGCCAGCATCTGGAATCCATTTTTTTGGGATCCATCTTGAAGCATCTCACTTCGCTAATGCAGTAGGGCGAGTATGATGGGCCATATGCTATCCTTTTACTAGGGAATACCAGGTCATATGCTGGACTAGGAAGGAGTATGGCCGTGCAAATTTATTTATATATATATAGATAGATATATCGATATATCTATATCGATAGATAGATCGATCTATATATATCTCTATAGATATAGAGATATATATATACCTATAGATACAGTGGCTTGCGAAAGTATTCGGCCCCCTTGAACTTTTCAACCTTTTGCCACATTTCAGGCTTCAAGATATAAAATTTTAATTTTTTGTGAAGAATCACCAACAAGTGGGACACAATTGTGAAGTGGAACGAAATCTATTGGATATTTTAAACTTTTTTAGCAATTAAAAAACTGAAACTTTACTTTCAGTGCAGCAAACTCACTCCAGAAGTTCAGCGAGGATCTTTGAATGATCCAATGTTGTCCTAAATGACTGATGGTGATAAATAGAATCCACCTGTGTGTAATCAAGTCTCTGTATAAATGCACCTGCTCTGTGATAGTCTCAGGGTTCTGTTGAAAGCGCAGAGAGCATCATGAAGACCAAGGAACACACCAGGCAGGTCCGTAATACTGTTGTGGAGAAGTTTTAAAGCCGGATTTGGATACAAAAAGATTTCCCAAGCTTGAAACATCCCAAGGAGCACTGTGTAAGCGATCATTTTGAAATGGAAGGAGTATCAGACCACTGCAAATCTACCAAGACCTGGCTGTCCCTCTAAACTTTCAGCTCAGACAAGGAGAAGACTGATCAGAGATGAAGCCAAGAGGCCCATGATCACTCTGGATGAACTGCAGAGAACTACAGCTGAGGTGGGAGAGTCTGTCCATAGGACAACAATCAGTTGTACACTGCACAAATCTGGCCTTTATGGAAGAGTGGCAAGAAGAAAGCCATTTCTCAAAGATATCCATAAAAAGTCTCGTCTAAAGTTTGCCACAAGCCACCTGGGAGACACAACAAACATGTGGAAGAAGGTGCTCTGGTCCGATGAAACCAAAATTGAACTTTTTGGCCACAATGCAAAACGATATGTTTGGCGTAAAAGCAACACAGCTCATCACACTCAACACACCATCCCCACTGTCAAACATGGTGGTGGCAGCATCATGGTTTGGGCCTGCTTTTCTTCAGCAGGGACAGGGAAGATGGTTAAAATTGAGGGGAAGATGGATGCAGCCAAATACAGGACCATTCTGGATAAAAACCTGTTGGAGTCTGCAAAAGATCTGAAACTGGGACGGAGATTTATCTTCCAACAAGACAATGATCCCAAACATACAGCAAAATCTACAAAGGAATGGTTCACAAATAAACGTATCCAGGTGTTAGAATGGCCAAGTCAAAGTCCAGACCTGAATCCAATTGAGAATCTGTGGAAAGAGCTTAAAACTGCTGTTCACAAACGCTCTCCATCCAACCTCACTGAGCTCGAGCTGTTTTGCAAGGAAGAATGGGCAAGAATTTCAGTCTCTCGATGTGCAAAACTGATAGAGACATACCCCAAGCGACTTGCAGCTGTAATCGCAGCAAAAGGTGGCTCTACAAAGTATTAACGCAAAGGGGCCGAATAATTTTGCACGCCCCACTTTTCATTTTTTTTATTAAAAAAGTTTCAAAAATCCAAAAGATTTCGTTCCACTTCACAATTGTGTCCCACTTGTTGGTGATTCTTCACAAAAAATAAAAATTTTATATCTTTATGTTTGAAGCCTGAAATGTGGCAAAAGGTTGAAAAGTTCAAGGGGGCCGAATACTTTCGCAAGCCACTGTATATATATCTATAGATATAGATAGATATATATACAGGGGGTCCCCTAGTTACAAACATCCGACTTACAAACGACTCCTACTTACAAACGGAGGGAGACAACAGGAAGTGAGAGGAAATCTACCCCTAGGAAGGGAAATTTACTCCTGTAAGAGCTATTATGGAGAAAAGGTACCTCCACTGATGCTTTATCACCAAGGCTTGTTTCCACAGCAACCCAAAATTTTCAAAATCCAATTGTCATTGGGACAGAAAGTGAGGTGAAATCTTCTGAACAGGGTCACAGACAGCAAAACAAATGTTACAGGGGTGATAACCCTTCCCTATGCTATCCAAAAAGCTTAAAAATAGTTTTCTTGGCTGGAGCTACACTTAAAAAATGTACCTGTGCCGACTTACAAACAGATTCAACTTAAGAACAAACCTACAGTCCCTAACTTGTTTGTAACCTGGGGACCCCCTGTATACAGTTGCAATAAAAAGTATGTGAACCCTTTTGGAATGACATGGATTTCTGCACAAATTGGTCATAAAATGTGATCTGATCTTCATCTAAGTCACAACAATAGACAACCACAGTCTGCTTAAACTAATAGCACACAAAGAATTAAATGTTACCATGTTTTTATTGAACACACCATGTAAACATTCACAGTGCAGGTGGAAAAAGTATGTTTACCCTTGGATTTAATAACTGATTGAACCTCCTTTGGCAGCAATAACTTCAACCAAATGTTTCCTGTAGTTGCAGATCAGATGTGCACAACAGTCAGGAGTAATTATTGACCATTCCTCTTTACAGAACTGTTTCAGTTCAGCAATATTCTTGGGATGTCTGGTGTGAATCGCTTTCTTGAGGTCATGCCACAGCATCTCAGTCGGGTTGAGGTCAGGACTCTGACTGGGCCACTCCAGAAGGCGTATTTTCTTTTGTTTAAGCCATTCTGTTGATTTACTTCTATGCTTTGGGTCGTTGTCCTGTTGCAACACCCATCTTCTGTTGAGCTTCAGCTGGTGGACAGATGGCCTGAACTTCTGCAAAATGTCTTTATAAACTTGGGAATTCATTTTTCCTTCGATGATAGCAATCTGTCCAGGCCCTGACGCAGCAAAGCAGCCCCAAACCATGATGCTCCCACCACCATACTTCACAGTTGGGATGAGGTTTTAATGTTGGTGTGCTGTGCCTCTCTCACATAGTGTTGTGTTTCTTCCAAACAAACAATTCAACTTTGGTTTCATCTGTCCACAGAATATTTTGCCAGTACTGCTGTTGAACATCCAGGTGCTCTTGTGCAAACTGTAAGTCTGCTCTTGTGCAAACTTTTGTAAGTCTGTAGCTGACACTCTAGGATTATAATTCACCTCATTGAGCAGTCTGCGCTGTGCTCCTGCAGTCATCTTTACAGGGCGCCCACTCCTAGGGAGAGTAGCAGCAGTGCTGAACTATCTCCGTTTTATAGACAATTTGTCTTACCGTGGACTGATGAACAGCAAGGCTTTTGGAGATACTTTTATAACCCTTTCCAGCTTTATGCAAGTCAGCAATTGTTAATCGTAGGTCTTCTGAGAGCTCTTTTGTGCGAGGCATCATTCACATCAGGCAATGCTTCTTGTGAAAAGCAAACCCAGAACTGGTGTGTGTGTATTTTATAGAGCAGGGCAGCTGTAACCAACACCTCCAATCTCATCTCATTGATTGGACTCCAGTTGGCTGACACCTCACTCCAATTAGCTCTTGGAGATCTCATTAGTCTAGGGGTTCACATACTTTTTCCAACTGCACTGTGAATGTTTACATGGTGTGTTCAATAAAAACATGGTAACATTTAATTCTTTGTGTGTTATTAGTTTAAGCAGACTGTGATTGTCTATTGTTGTGACTTAGATGAAGATCAGATCACATTTTATGACCAATTTGTGCAGTAATCCATATCATTCCAAAAGGGTTCACATACATTTTATATATATATATATATATATATATATATATATATATATATATATATATATATATATATATATATATATATATATATATATATATATATATATATATATATATATATATATATCTATATAGATAGATATATATATATCTATCTATCTATATATATATATATATATATATATATATATATATATACACACACATATATATATATACATAGTTGTGCTCATAAGTTTACATACCCTGGCAGAATTTATGATTTCTTGGCCATTTTTCAGAGAATATGAATGATAACACAAAACTTTTCTTTCACTGATGGTTAGTGTTTGGCTGAACTATCCAATCGACCCTGATCAAAAGTTTACATACCCCAGTTCTTAATACCGTGTATTGCCCCCTTTAACATCAATGACAGCTTAAAGTCTTTTGTGCAAAAAGCCTCCAGTTCCTGTAAATTCTTAGGCTGTCTTGCATGAACTGCATGTTTGAGATCTCCCCAGAGTGGCTGAATGATATTGAGGTCAGGAGGCTGAGATGGCCACTTCAGAACCTTCACTTTTATTCTGCTGTAGCCAATGACAGGTCAACTTGGCCTTATGTTTTGAATCATTGTCATGTTGGAATGTCCAAGTACGTCCCATGCGCAGCTTCCTGGCTGATGAATGCAAATGTTCCTCCAGTATTTTTTGATAACATACTGCATTCATCTTGCCATCAATTTTGACCAAATTTCCTGTGCCTTTGTAGCTCACACATCCCCAAAACAACAGCGATCCACCTCCGTGTTGTACTTTTCATCATAGGCCTTGTTGATTCCTCTCCAAAAGTAGCATTTATGGTTGTGGCCAAAAAGCTAAATTATGGTCTCATCACTCCAAATCACTTTGTGCCAGAAGGTCTGAGGCTCATCTCTGTGCTGTTTGGCATATTGTAAGCAGGATACTTTGTGGCATTTACGTAGCAATGGCTTTCCTCTGGCGACTCAACCATGCAGCTCAACTTTCTTCAAGTGCCTCCTTATTATGCATCTTGTAACAGCCACACCACATGTTTCCAGAGAGTCCTGTATTTTACCTTAAGGTATTTGTGAGTTTTTTTTTGCATCCCAAATAATTTTCCTGGCAGTTGTGGATGAAATTTTAGTTGGTCTACCTTTTCCCTCATTTTCCACTTCTTGATTAGAGTTTGAACACTGCTGATTGGCATTCTCAATTCCTTGGATATCTTTTTATATAACCTTTCCTGTTTTATACAGTTCAACTACCTTTTCCTACAGATCCTTTGACAATTTTTTTGCTTTCCCCATGACTCAGAATCCAGAAACATCAGTGCGGCACTGGATGAAAGATGCAAGGGTCTGTCAGGAGTCCGGAAACTCATTGACCTTTTATACACACACACTAATTACAAGCAAATAAATCACAGGTGAGGATGGTTACCTTTACTAGCCATTCAAACCCCTTTGTGTCAACTTGTGTGCATGTTATCAGGCCAAAATCACGATGATATGTAAACTTTTGATCAGGGTCATTTGGGTAGTTTCTGTTGACATTATGATTTAAAAAGAGTAAATACGATTGATAATAAATGGCTTCAACCAAACACTAACCATGAGTGAACGAAATGTTTTTGTGTTATCATTCATATTCTCTGAAAAATGGCCAAGAAATCATAAATTCTGCCAGGGTATGTAAACTTATGAGCACAACTGTATATATATTGCAGTGGTTAGCACTTTTGCTCATGGTTTGAATCCCAACCATGACACTACCTGCCTGGAGTTTGCACTCCAGTTTCCTCTAACACACCAAAGACGTGTTCGTGGATTATTTGTCTCCTGTCTAAATTGGCCCTAGTTTGTGTATGTATGAATGTGAGTTAGGGACCTTAGATTGTAATCTCCTTGAGGGCAGGGACTGATGTAAATGTATTATGTATATGTAAAGCTCTGCTTAAATTGATGGGGCTATATAAGCACCTGAAATATATGTATATATCAAAAAGGAATCTCTCAAGTGCTCAACCTTTGCAACAAAATATAAATAGGCAAATCACTATGGAGAGAACTGGTCTCATATTTGCTCCTAAAAAGATGCTATTTTGAATCATTGGAAGATATTTGACAGATTATTCAACAGCTTTACACATATGCGCTGCTATTGGAGTACATATGCACTGATGTTAATCTTGCAGTTCTCAAATATACAATCCCAATAAAGTTGGGACACTGTGTAAAATGTACATAAAAACAAAATTCATTGATTTGCAAATCTGATAAACCCATATTTTATTTACAGTAGAAAACATGTTAAATGTAAATGTTTAAACTATGAAAATGTACCATTTTAGGAAAAAAATTTGGTAATTTTGAAATTGATGGCAGCAACAGAAAAATTTGGGACAGGACAACAAAAAACTGGCAAAGTGGTACTAACAAGGAAGAGCTGGAAGAATATTTTGCAACTAATTGGGTTAGTTGACAACAGGTCAATAACAAGATTGGGTATAAAAATAGCATCTTAGAGAGTCCGTGTCACAGAAGTACAGTAAATATGGGCAGAGGTTCACCAATCCGTGAAAAGCTGCATCTAAGAATTGCCAAACAATTTCAGAATAATGTTCCTGAATGTAAAATTTAAAAGACTTTAAATATATAATCATCTACAGTACATAATAGCTAAAGATTCAGAGAATCTGGAGAAATATCTGTGCACAAAGGTCAAGGCTGAAATGCAATATTGGATGCCTGTGATCTTTGGGTCCTCAGACAGCACTGCACTAAAACAGGCATTTTTCTGTGATGGACATCACTGCGTGGGCTCAGGAATACTTTCAAAAATCACTGTGAACACAATTTGCCATCCAAAAATGTAAGGTAAGGCACTATCATGCAAAGAACAATGTGAACATGATCCAGCAACGCTGCTGTCTTCTCTGGGCTCAGTAAAATGGTCTGTTGCAAAGTAGAAAACTGCTCTGTGGTCTGACAAATTGAAATTTGACATTCTTTGTGACAACCATGGGTGCCACTTCCTCCATACTAAAGGGGAGAGGGACCTTTCAGCTTATCAGCGCTCAGGTCAAAAGCCTGCTTCTCTGATGGTATGGGGGTGCATCATTGCATATGAAATGGGCAGCTTGCACATCTGGAAAGGCACCATCAATTCCGAAAGATATATCCAGGTTTTAGAGCAGCATATATGCTCCCATCCAGACTCTTTTTTTTTTTAGGGGAGGCCTAGCATATTTCAGCAGGACAATGCTAAATTGCATGGCTTCCTAGTAGAAGAGGTCCAGGTGTTTAACTGGCCTGCCTGCAGTTCAGACCTTTCACTGATGGAAAATATTTGGTGCATCTTAAAACGCAACATATGACAAAAAGAACCCAGGACTGTTGAGCAGTTAGCATCCCAAATCAGGCAAGAATAGGACAACATTCTTCTCCCAAAACTCCAGCAACCGGTCTTCTCAGATCTAAGACATTTAGAAAGTGGTGTTAAAAGATGAGGGGAGGCTACATCGTAAAGTGTCCCTGTCCCAGCGTGGGACATATTGCTGCCGTCAGTTTCAAAAAGACTGTGTTTTTCTTAAAGTGGTACTTTTCTCAGTTTAAACATTTGATTTCTGTTTATTTGTAATTTTTCTGCTGTATCCCAACTTTTTTGTAAGTGGGGTTGTGTGTGTGTGTGTGTGTGTGTGTGTGTGTGTGTGTGTATATACAATAGATTACAGATAATGCATTTGGACTGCTTATTTTGAAGTTTTAATAGTACTATTTAATTGTAAAGTAAAACGTGCTGTGCTAATAACAATTGATAAATCTAACAGCCATAGACCTTATATATTAAAAATACAGAACATTAGAATCATTCCATGTAATAATATAACAAAGTGCCATGTGCAGGGTACTAAGAAACGTGACAGTCCACTTTATATAGTGTAAAAAGTCCCAATATTTGAATTAACCACTTGCCGACCAGCCACCGCAGTGGTACTGTGGCAGAATGGCATGGCTGGTGCGAAACAACGTTGTGTAACGTCGCTTCACCTCCGGCGGTGCGCGCCCCCCGTTTGCCTACGGAGCCGATGCGAGTGCCCGGCAGTCGTGATTATCGCCAAACTCCCACGATCGCTTGGGGCACACGGAGAACCGGGATCTGTGTGTGTAATCACACAGTTTCCTGTTCTCTGAGGTGAGAAGTGACAGATTGTCTGTTCATACAGAGTATGAACAGCGATCTATCTCTTCCCCTACACAGTCCACTCCCCCCTTCAGTTAGAACACACACTAGGGAACACATTAACCCCTTGATTGCCCCCTAGTATTAACCCTTTCCCTGCCGGTGACATTTACAGTAATCAATGTATGTTTATAGCACTGATTGCTGTAAAAATGTGTCAAAATTGTCTGACGTGTCCGCCATAATGTTGCAGTCCCGATAAAAATCGCAGATCACCACCATTACTAGTAAAAAAAAAAAAATGAGTAGTAAAAATGCCATAAAACTATCCCTATTTTATAGATGCTATAACTTTTGTGCAAACCAATCAATATACGCTTGTTGTGATTTTTTTTTTTTTTTTTTTACCAAAAATATGTAGAAGAATGCATATCGGCCTAACTGAGGAAAAAAATAGTTTATATTTTGGGGGGATATAGCAAAAAGTAAAAAATATTGGGGTTTTTTTGTTTGTTTTTTCAAATTGTCGCTATTTTTTTGTTTATAGCACAACAACAACAAAAAACGCAGAGGTGATCAAATACCACCAAAATAAAGCTCTACTTGTGGGGAAAACAGGTTGTATACATATATATATCACAAAAGTGAGTACACCCCTTTACCTTTTTTGTGGCTACACAAAATATTGACACTTTGGGCCTAGTTTGGACATAGTCACTTAGGGGTGTACTCACTTTTGTTGCCAGCAGTTTAGACATTGTTGTGTGATGAGGTTTTTGTGTGTGTGTGTGTGTATATATATATATATATATATATGTGTGTGTGTGTGTGTGTGTGTGTGTGTATATATATATATATATATATATATATATATATATATATATATATATATATATAGCTCCACCATCACAGCCAGGTCATCTCTCTCTTAGTTGCATAACGACGGTCATCCATCCCAAAACACAAAACGTCTGCACATAGTGTAAAACCGTAATAATCAAGATTTATTTAAACGTTCAGAACACTTACATTCTGCAAGTAAGAAAAGTGCTTATCAATACATCCAAATGGTGGAGAACATGTAGTACGCAATGGCCAGGACCGGAGACGATGCGTTTTGTCTACTTAGACATCACCTGGGGTGGGAGTCTGTAGTGGTCATTGCGTTTAAATAAAAAATTATGACCTCCAATGCTCGTTACAACCTGTGCTTGAATGACCCTTTCCTGATCGTGGTCCCTCAGACAGGCTGGCCAAGATGGCACAGGGGCTTGCCCATCAAGCCTCACTTTGGTCAAAGGGAGTGCATCTGCGTCAGCTGAATAGATTAACTAGGATGGCGCAGAGGCATGCGCACCAAGTCTCACTTCCATCTCAGGAAGTGCAGGTACTCCACACAAACTGCAATATACAGTGGTTAAACCACCACTTTTGCCACAAGGCCAGCGGGAGACCCGCGTCTCAAGCCTCATTATGGAGTTAGTCATCTGTGCTATCAGCACATCATTATATGATTAGGGGCAGGTCAGATGCTCTCTGGACATATGTAAAAATAACAATAAATTTAAACATAGATCGCCATTCATATATAAAATTACATAAATTCAGTTAAAATACGAATGTATATATAGGTTGTATACATATAGGTTTGAATCCTGATTAGAATTAGCCTGCCTATGTAACGCCCCTTGTTACCATAAACGTACAATTGTAATATTAATGTGATACTATGTAATCATGTGTATAAAAACCTTCAATTGCGACATAATAAAGCAGAACAGTTATTTGGAAAGATGCTGAGCGTATCTTTTGTGTCTGTTCCCTACTGCAGTAGTTATTATTAATTTGGAATCACTAATCAATATGAGGATAGGAGTTGCCTATCATCAATTTAACCAAGTCATAGGTGTATTAAAGACAGAAGTGTATTAACAATATGCACTGTATCTCCCTAAAATGCTTCTGGATTTACACCATGACACAAAGTGCAAAGGGTGGGCCAACTCAATATTGAACCCTACAGACTGGGATTCCATTAAAATTCAGGCAGGTGTCCCGGTACTTTTGATAATATGTGTGTGTATGTATGTATGTGTGTGTGTGTTTGTGTGTGTATATGTATGTATATATATATATATATATATATATATATATATTATCATCATATTTATTGGCGTACAACACGTACCTTTTCCCCCCTTAAAATCTGGGGGAAATCATGGGTGCGTGTTATACGCTGATCGGCTGCCTCGGAGGGGAAGAAGGGAAAGAGCGCTGGTGAAATAGACAGAGCCAGATCTCCTGTGTACTCGGCTCCGCTCATGCCCAGTCCTACCTCTTAGCATTGATGCCCCGCCATTGGACCGTTGTTATGTCCATCATAGGAGCTGGGCCAGGGGCTGGGGCTGGGTGTGACTGCGAGCCGAGTACACAGGAGATCCGGCTCTGTCTATTTCGGCAATAACAAGGCTGCAGATGGGCACTGATCAAACTACAATGATGGGCAAGGTTGCATATGGGCACTGATGAGGCTGCATTGATGGGCACTGACCCTTATTTTGCTTAAATTCTTTATTTAAAATGTAAGTTTTTTTCCTGAAACTTCCCTCTTAAAATTAACAGCAGCAACAAATACTATGAGATATCTTCACAGTAAACACAAAATAAATTGAATCCAAAGTTGCGCTTATTCAAAGTTGCCAATAAGGCAATCCAATCCAATGTGAATATTGAAATATAAATTCTATAAATGTGACAATATGTATTATAAAAGAAAATGAATAAATATAAGTGTCTTTATAAAGTAAAATGACAGTGAAGTCTTGAATAGAGGTCGACCGATATGGGTTTTTCTCTGGCCGATGCCGATGCCGATATTTAGAAATCTCGGTGGCCGATGGCCGATATGTAATGCCGATTTTTTTGGGCCGATATATTAGGCCGATTTTTTTTTTTTTTTCCTTCATCTCATAAAATTTAACAGTTAGACCCCTTTCACACTGGGGCGTTTTTCAGGCGCTTTTGGGCTAAAAATAGCGCCTGTAAAGTGCCTGTAAAACGGCTCCCCTGCAGTCTCAGTGTGATATCCCGAGTGCTTTCACACTGAGGCGATGTGCTGGCAGGATGTTAAAAAAAAGTCCTGCAAGCGGCATCTTTGGAGCAGTGTATACCGCTTCTCCACCACTCCTGCCCATTGAAATGAATGCGCACAGCTGCCAAAGCGACTGCAAAGCGTTTCGGCAGCGGCGCTTCAGGGGCGCATTCAACCCCTTCCTCGGCTGCTAGCTGGGTTATAAGCTCCCCGCTAGCAGCCGAATAGCGCCGCTAAAATGACGGTAAAGCGCAGCTAAAACTAGCAGCGTTTTACCGTCAACGCATGCCCGCTGCAGTGTGAAAGCAACCTAAAGTGATACAGAAAGTTTTTTACATTTAGGCCCCTTTCACACATGCGGACCGTATGTCCGTATTTCATCCATCCGTTTGCAGATGAAATACGGACATACATGCATCCCTATGGGATAGCGGGTGTCAGCTTATGTACATCCGCTAACACCCGATGTCATCCGGCTCCGCTCTCGTCCGATTCTGTAGACGGAAGAAAATCCTATTTTTCTATCCGTCTGCAGAGCGGATCGGATGAACACAGACGGTCCGTGTTCCTCCGATCCCCCATAGGGGAGAGCGGAGATCTGACAGGGCGGTCCCTGCACAGTGTGCGGGTCACGCCCTGTCATCCACCGGCTCAGCTGGGGAAAACGGAACAATCCGGATGTTCACGGGGCGGATCAACACGGATCCGTCCCGTGTGAAAGGGGCCATAAACATTTATTAAACAAAACAAACCTCCAATCAGTTCACTTGTATGTAGAATTTAGATTAAAAAAAAATATAAAAAAAACTATATCTTAAAAATAAATACACAAAAACAGGTAATCAAAACTTTTGGACGAAAAAAAATGGGCTAACTTTACTGCTTAGTTTTTTTTAAATTTATTAGTGTTTTTTTTTTTTTTTTTTTTTTTAATTGCGTTTGAAAGACCGCTGCGCAAATACCGTGTGACATAAAATATTGCAACAACCGCTATTTTATTCCCTAGGGTCTCTGCTAAAAAAAAATATATAATGTTTGGGGGTTCTAAGTGATTTTCTAGCAGAAAATACAGGATTTTTACTTGTAAGCAACAAGTGTCAGAAAAGATTTAGGCTTTAAATGGTTAAACTGAGAACTTCTACACACAGCACTTAGTTCATTCATAAGCCCCGGTTCACACAGGGGCGGCACGACTTGCAGGTCGCCTCAGCGAGGCGACCTGCAAACGACTTCCGAGGCGACTTGCAAAACGACTTCTGCATAGAAGTCTATGCAAGTCGCCCCCAAAGTAGTACAGGAACCTTTTTCTAAGTCGGAGCGACTTGCATCGCTCCTATTAGAACGGTTCCGTAGCACAGAACGGGAGGCGACTTGTCAGGCGACTAGGTCGCCTGACAAGTCGCCCCTGTGTGAACCGGCCCTTAGTGTAAACATTGTATCAATTCAGGTTCTTTTTATCAGATTTGGCAGGCTGCCCAGAGAGGGGAGAGAAGTGCTTCACAGAAGATTACAGGCAACTTGTATTGACTTCAGAAGTCATTTACAAGTCGCGCTGAGTTATATCGGCCTTTTTTATCAGCACAATCGGCCGATGCCGATTAAAAAAAAAACACCAAATATCGGCCGATATATCGGTCGACCTCTAGTCTTGAATCCACAAATGTTCGCAAAATGTGAAATAGGGTTCCTCCTTCAAGCGACTTTTCACTCCCAAATAATATTTTTCCTCCCTGCACTCCCTTCCCTCTGTAATGTACAATATATATATATATATATATATATATATATATATATATATATATATATAATATATATATTTTCCGGCAGGATAAAAGTTTCCAAATTTTTCACCACCACCAAAGGAATGGGAATCCCGTGTGATACCACTCTGTAAGTGGGAACTCTTACCCGAAGCTGTGAACCTCCTTGATTAGCGAGGTCAAAGACGCTTGCAGATATAGCCCTCTGGAGGTTCAGAAGGTTTGCCTCATCTCGGGAGCTCACTGGCGGTCACAGACAGTCCTTCATGATATCCAGCTTATATCAAATTCTCTGAAAATCCCAGCCAACCGGATGTCAGAGTATATGCCAAAAAAATAAAAGGCTACAATAGTCTGTTATCGTTAAAAAAGGTTTCTTTTTTGCTAAAACCATACAGCATAAAAGTCCAAGTTAATCCAAGTAAAAACAAGATAAGTCACCCGCACTTCCGGAGTCACATGGGACGTGATGACGACAGCGCATAGCTCTACCCGACATGTTTCATCATATGTGACGTCTTCCAGGGGCACAGGTGACATGCTGAACCATAACCTTATATGACACAGCATGGAAACCAAGCTTCATTTTCACCTGGCCACCATATTGTGATTAACGAACATGAGTGACATTTAGATGTTCATTAATTGCAAAATGGCCTTTTTAAATGATAACACACTATTGGAGCCTTATATTGAAATCCCGGTTGGCTGGGATTTCCAGACGAGAATTTGATATAAGCTGGATATCATGGAGGTCTGTCCGTGACCGCCAGTGAGCTCACGGGACGAGGCGAACCTTCTGACCCTACAGAGGGCTATATCTGCAAGCGTCTTTGACCTCGCTAATCAAGGAAGTCCACAGCTTCTGGTAAGAGTTCCCACTTATAGAGTGATATCACACAGAATTCCCATTCCTTTGGGGGTGATGAAAAATTTGGAATTTTTTATCCTGCCGAAACCCTATTCCACATTTTGAGAACATGTTTGTGGATTCAAGACTTCACTGTCATTTTACTTTACAAAGACACTTATATTTATTTGTATTCATTTATATTCATACATATTGTCACATTTATTTTCATATTTATATCAGTTATATTTCAATATTCACTTTATCACGTATTGGATTGCCTTATTGGTAACTTTGAATTTAATAAATATATATATATAGTGTACATTACAGAGGGAAGGGAGTGCAGGGAGGAAAAGTATTATTTGGGAGTGAAAAGTCGCTTGAAGGAGCAACTGGAAGCTGTGCCCAAAAAAGCAAGAAGGTGAAGGACTATTCACCACTATTGCCTGTGGTCTCCCTGCAGCCGATTTCCCTTCCATTACTGATTTACATGCCTTCTTCTGCACTGTATGTCTGAATAAAAGGCTGCTATCTTGGTAGAGATTGGGTTTTGCTTTCTTGTGTTCACAGCCTTCAGCAAGGAGAACAGAGGGCAGCACAATAGTGACATGCCCAAATCTCTCCCCAATATCCTGAAAGCTAGGATTCAGAGGCAGCAGTGCCCTAGATCTCAAACTACAGATATACAGCTATGAGGCTGTAGGTAGAGGAATGCCTAGGCACACTCGCATACCAGGATAAGCATGATTTTTTCAGGGGGCATTCGAGACAAAAGAAAAAAAATCTGGGGCACTGCTTGGACACAATAAATGTACAAGTGTTACCTATAACACCTAATCCTTTTTTTTTTTTTTTTTTTTTTTTTTTTTTTTTAATATAGTTTAGGTCCATTTAATGTTGAATTCAGAAGCCATGCAAACACTTCTGAGACCATTTAAAGGCTGCAATTAGCTAGTGTCTGAACCTGCTTAGTAATTAGTACTGGGTATTTTGTTTTTTACATGTTTTATTGTCATTTATGTCTTGTATCATTAGTACTAGTACAGTTAACTGTGTAGTCTTTGTAGTCCTACCTGTGTCCTCTAATATAGAATCTGTAGCCCCTCGTAGGCGCCATATTTCTAAGTGCTAGGTAAACTGTTCCTGCTTTCTGTATAATGTGACATAGACTTAGGTTGGGCCAGTAATTTCAGTGAATTTAGCCAATCGGAGCACTAAAGTCCAGTACATCTCTCTACATTGTGAATTATGTCATATTACGATCCATAATTCCCAGACCCTTTTGGAGCATGTAATGGGGTGTAAATTCACTAAGTTTTACAATTATTTTAAATGTGTTTGTTATATTTCATGATGATTTTCTCATTACATTGACATAAATATTCACATTCATAAACCTAATATATGATTACATATCTTTGTGTTTTTTAGTGGAAAGTCATTTTGTCTCAAATAGTTCTATTTTCTCTTCTCTTAAATGCTTCAAAGAACTTCACAATTAATGCAGAATTTAAGCAAATCACTATTTTTAAATTGGCTTTTATGTACCAAAAATTTGTATTTTGCCATGCAGGGAACTGACCTTAATGTTTTTAGTGTGTGCAGTGTGTGTATATGTAATATATATATATATATATATATATATATATATATATATATATATATATATATATATATATATACACACACACACACAGCGGAGACGGAGAGTATTCAAACCCCCCTTACATTTTTCACTTTGTTATATTGCAGCCATTTGCAAAAATCATTTAAGTTGATTTTTTTTCCCTCATTAACATACACACAACACCCCATATTGACAGAAAAACACAGAATTGTTGACATTTTTACAGATTTATTAAAAAAGAAAAACTGAAATATCACATGGTCCTAAGTATTCAGACCCTTTGCTGTGACACTCATATATTTAACTCAGGTGCTGTCCATTTCTTCTGATCATCCTTGAGATGGTTCTACACCTTCATTTGAGTCCAGCTGTGTTTGATTATACTGGAAGCCACACACCTGTCTATATAAGACCTTACAGTTCACAGTGCATGTCAGAGCAAATGAGAATCATGAGGTCAAAGGACCTGCCTGAAGAGCTCAGAGACAGAATTGTGGCAAGGCACAGATCTGGCCAAGCTTACAAAATTTTTTTTGCTGCACTTCCTAAGAGCACAGTGGCCTCCATTATCCTTAAATGGAAGATGTTTGGGACGACCAAAACCCTTCCTAGAGCTGGCCGTCCGGCCAAACTGAGCTATCGGGGGAGGAGAGCCTTGGTGATAGAGGTAACGAAGAACCCAAAGATCACTGTGGCTGAGCTCCAGAGATGCAGTCGGGAGATGGGAGAAAGTTGTAGAAAGTCAACCATCACTGCAGCCCTCCACCAGTCGGGGCTTTATGGCAGAGTGGCCCGACGGAAGCCTCTCCTCAGTGCAAGACACATGAAAGCCTGCATGGAGTTTGCTAAAAAAAAAAAAAAAAACACCTGAAGGACTCCAAGATGGCGAGAAATAAGATTCTCTGGTCTGATGAGACCAAGATAGAACTTTTTGCCCTTAATTCTAAGTGGTATGTGTGGACAAAACCAGGCACTGCTTATCACCTATCCAATACAGTCCCAACAGTGAAGCATGGTGATGGCAGTATCATGCTGTGGGGGTGTTTTCCAGCTGCAGGGACCGGACGACTGGTTGCAATCGAGGGAAAGATGAATGCGGCCAAGTACAGGGATATCCTGGACGAAAACCTTCTCCAGAGTGCTCAGAACCTCAGAATGGGCCGAAGGTTTACCTTTCAACAAGACAATGACCCTAATTACACAGCTAAAATAACAAAGGCGTAACTTCACAACAATTCCGTGACTGTTCTTGAATGGCCCAGCCAGAGCCCTGACTTAAACCCAATTGAGCATCTCTGGAGAGACCTAAAAATGGCTGTCCACCAACGTTTACCATCCAACCTGACAGAACTGGAGAGGATCTGCAAGGAGGAAAGGCAGAGGATCCCCAAATCCAGGTGTGAAAAACTTGTTGCATCTTTCCCAAAAAGACTCATGGATGTATTCGATCAAAAGGGTGCTTCTACTAAATACTGAGCAAAAGGTCTGAATACTTAGGACCATGTGATATTTCAGTTTTTCTTTTTTAATAAATCTGAAAAAATGTCAACAATTTTGTGTTTTTCTGTCAATATGGGGTGCTGTGTGTACAATAATGAGGAAGAAAATGAACTTAAATGATTTTAGCAAACGGCTGCAATATAACAGAGTGAAAAATTTAAGGGGGTCTGAATACTTTCGTCCCCACTGTGTGTGTGTGTGTGTATATATATATATATATATATATATATATATATATATATATATATATATATATATATATATATATATTATTCACAAAAGTGAGTACACCCCCCACATTTTTGTAAACAATTTATTATATCTTCTCATGTGACAACACTGAAGAAATGACACTTTGCTACAATGTAAAGTAGTGAGTGTACAGCTTGTATAACAGTGTAAATTTGCTGTCTCCTAAAAATAACTCAACACACAGTCATTAATGTCTAAACCGTTGGCAGCAAAACTGAGGACACCCTTAAGTGAAAATGTCCAAATTGGGCCCAATTGTCCATTTTCCCCTCCCCGGTGTCATGTGACTCGTTATAGGGCGTACACACGGTCGGACTTTGTTCGGACATTCCGACAACAAAATCCTAGGATTTTTTCCAACGGATGTTGGCTCAAATTTGTCTTGCATACACACGGTCACACAAAGTTGTCGGAAAATCCGATCGTTTTAAACGCGGTGACGTAAATCACGTACGTCGGGACTATAAACTGGGCAGTGGCCAATAGCTTTCATCTCTTTATTTATTCTGAGCATGCGTGGCACTTTGTCCGTCGGATTTGTGTACACACGATCGGAATTTCCGACAACGGATTTTGTTGTCGGAAAATTTTATCTCCTGCTCTCCAACTTTGTGTGTCGGAAAATCCGATGGAAAATGCCCGATGGAGCCCACACATGGTCGGAATTTCCGACAACACGCTCTGATCGGACATTTTCCATCGGAAAATCCGACCGTGTGTACGGGGCATTAGTGTTACAGGGTCTCAGGTGTGAATGGGGAGCAGGTGTATTAAATTCGGTATTATCGCTCTCACTCTCTCATACTCGTTCAGCATGGCACCTCATGGCAAAGAACTCTCTGAGGATCTGAAAAAAAGAATTGTTGCTCTACATGAAGATGGTCTAGACTATAAGAAGATTGCCAAGACCCTGAAACTGTGCTGCAGCATGGTGGCCAAGACCATACAGTGGTCTTACAGGACAAGTTCCACTCAGAACAGGCCTCGCCATGGTCGACCAAAGAAGTTGAGTGCACATGCTCATCGTCATATCCAGAGGTTGTCTTTGGGAAATAGACGTATGAGTGCTACCAGCATTGCTGCAGAGGTTGAAGGGGTCAGCTTGTCAGTGCTCAGACCATATGCCGCACACTGCATCAAATTGGTCTGCATGGCTGTCGTCCCAGGAGGAAGCCTTTTCTAAAGATGATGCACAAGAAAGCCCGCAAACCGTTTGCTGAAGACAAGCAGACTAAGGGAATGGATTACTGGAACCATGTTCTGTGGTCTAAAGAGACCAAGATAAACTTATTTGGTTCAAATTAGCGTCAAGCGTGTGTGTGGCGGCAACCAGGTGAGGAGTACAAAGACAAGTGTGTCTTGCCTACAGTCAAGCTTGGTGGTGGGAGTGTCATGGTCTGGGGCTGCATGAGTGCTGATGGCACTGAGAAGCTACAGTTCATTGAGGGAACAATGAATGCCAACATGTACTGTGACATTGAAGCAGAGCATGATCCCCCAGGGAATCACTCAGGGCAGTATTTTAACATACCTCCAAACTAAGGAAGCTGAGGGTAAAGGTGATGGACTGGCCAAGCATTTCTCCAGACCTAAACCCTATTGAGCATCTGTGGGGCATCCTCAAATGGAAGGTGGATGAAGCAAGGTCTCTAACATCCACCAGCTCTGTGATGTCGTCATGGAGGAGTGGAAGAGGACTCCAGTGGTAACCTGTGAAGCTCTGGTGAACTCCATGCCCAAAAGAGTTAAGGCAGTGCTGGAAAATAATGGTGGCCACACAAAATAATGACACTTTGGGCCCAATTTGGACATTTTCACTTAGGGGTGTGTGTTGAGTTATTTTGAGGGGACAGCAAATTTACACTGTTATACAAGCTGTACACTCACTACTTTACATTGTAGCAAAGTGTCATTTCTTCAGTGTTTTTACATGAAAAGATGTAATAAAATATTTACAAAAATGTGAGGGGGTGTACTCACTTTTGTGAGATACTGTGTACATATATCTTTTTTTTTTTTTTTTAAGGAAAGAGTATGTGGTATATTGAATTCCATTAGAAAAACGTGTGAATCCTGGGTGAAAGTGCAGCTCTAGATATCTATCGTAAAATGGTAAACGTGAAAATGTGAAATAAACATACATTAAATAAGTAAATAAAGTTAAACGTCCTTAGGTGAAATATGGAACAGCAAATCAAAAAGGTCCATATAGGGAAAAATGGTGAAGGGATGTCTCCTCAAATTGAAAAGCAAATAAACGCTGGGAAATAAGTGAATATGCAGATGAGAGTAAGATGGGTACTCTTACCGGATCCGTAGGATGCACATACCTTATAGCAGTGCGTCAAAAAGACATAAGGACACTATCGTAGTATCCAACCAAACCGTACCTTGTAGATCACAGGCACTGATGAATGGTGATGGTCACAGACAGGAACTAGACGACTGCCACTCGCAATCCCCGTTTTCAGGAGATGTCCGGAAATAGTGGTTCAGCATAGAAACCACGGAAAAGGAAAAAGGGGAACTCCACATGGTGTAGGTCAGGGGTTTAGGGGTAAGGGTTTATTGAAATAAAACACCATACAGGGATAAAAAGTGATCACATGAATTAAAATGGCAATGTGGGAAGCTGGAAATGCTAGCCCGTTTTTAAACCTAGTAGGTTAGGTACGCAGTGATAGAAGCACATCACCTCTGCATTCATACAGTGGATATAGAAAAGAATCACCCCCCTTAACCACTTCCATACCGGGCATTTTTACCCCCTTCCTGCCCAGGCCAATTTTCAGCTTTTAGCACATTTTTTTTTAACATACATGCTATACTTGCTTATAGCAGTGAATTTCACTCCTATAATCAAATATTTTTACTGGATGACATTGTGACTGTTGTGATTGGTTACATCAAACCGCATGGTACAAATTGGCTGTTAGCACACAGCAACACAATTGTATACATGATTGTATACAATGAATGGCATGAAAGGAAGCCGTTCATTGTTTACAACTGTCATGTGATCTGCTGTGCTTGGTCACAACAATCACATAACACTGGCAGCAGGTCAATACAGTGATCAGTCATCCACTGTGTCCGGTGGACGTAGCGGGTTACAGATCACGCCGGAGCACAACCGTTCATGGGAGGACGTCATATACAGCTGGATAAAACAGAAACTGTGTCTGTCTTCATTTCAGGCTGCAAAGCAACACAATGTGATTATTTTAAAAGGGGTGATTCTTTTCTATAAACACTGTATATTTTAATTCCCACAGAAATTTGAAATTATTCAGGGTATAACAACTACTCTAACAAATTCATAGGCTGATTATTGGTTTAAAATGAATGCCCCTCCATGTATAGGGGCAAGTACAGTTTGTTTTACAGAATACCTGCTTTCACACTGTTAATTTAAGGCTTGATAACCAAGTATTTAAAGTGAGTCTTTGCTTGTACAGAGTGATGAGTCATTGTTTAACTCGGATGCTTGACTAGAGCTGGCCTATTTATCTCTGGGGTGAATAATTACTCTAATGCCGCGTACACACGAGCAAACTTTACAGCAGACTTTGTCCGGCTGACTTTTCGACGGACTTTCTGAATGAACGGACTTACCTACACACGATCAACCAAAGTCCGACGGATTCGTACGTGATGACGTACGACTGGACTAAAACAAGGAAGTTCATAGCCAGTAGCTAATAGCTGCCCTATCATCGGTTTTTGTCCTTCGGACTAGCATACAGATGAGCAGACTTGAGTCCATCGGAAAGATTTGAAACATGTTTAATTTCTAGGTCCGTCGAACTTTTGGGGAAAAAAAGTCCGCTGGAGCCCACACACAATGTAATTGTCCGCCGGACTCCGGACCAAGTATGCCGTAATGTCCGGTTGTGTGTACGCTGCATTAGGGTGCTTTCACACTAAGGTTTCGGCGGTAAAGTGCTGCTATTCTTAGCGGCGTTATACCGTCGTTTTAGCGGCTGCTAGTGGGGGTTAAAAGTGGCGCTTTGCCGGCGGTTCGGTGGAGCTGCCCAATTGATTTCAATGGGCAGGAGCGATTTAGGACCGCTCCTACAGCGCTACAAAGATGCTGCTTGCAGGATTTTTATTATCATCCTGCAAGCGCACCACTCCAGTGTGAAAGCACTCGGGCTTTCAGACTGGAGAGACAGGAGAGGCTCTTTGCAGGTGCTATTTTTAGCGCTGTAGCGCCTGTAAAGCGCCTCAATGTGAAAGCAGTCTAACTGTCATGATCAGTATTGTGATGCTCCTCAGTGGACACTGAATGTTGAGTTTTCACTAGCTGTAAGCCAGTAATAAAAAAAAAAAAGGCTTGAAACATATTACTCTGTGTATAATGCAACTATATAAAAGGTTTTACTTTTTGAATTTAATTACTGAAATAAATTAACTTTTTGATGATATTTAAAATCTTTGGAGATGCACCTGTATATATTGAAAATTTGTATTACAATATGCTATACAAGAAAAATGACAGGAAGGATTAAAACGGCAAACATTGAATGATTCTGTCTGCTCTGTCTCCTAAATGTATTGGGAAAATTCACAGATTTATTTCCTCCCTATGTTTCCTGTTAGAGGAGTTCCAATAACTAAATTTGGCTGCTCTGTAAATACTGTTGTTGTTGTTATGCAAATACAAGAAGAGCTAAAACCTAATGTAATGCATTTTTGTAGTAGTTTTTATATATATATATATATATATATATATACTATTGTGAGTGCTATACCAAACTTCTGAATTCAACATTGAAAAGTATTAGAGCTTTTACGATTTGTATTGCATATTGCTGGTTGCAGTTCTGCAGTATTCAGTGCTGCCTCTAGGTGACACTGTTACATGCTCATACCATAGACTGTATCTGTTGGCATTTTTTAATTTTTTTTGTGCATTACATCATATGAGCATTTTATCATGAACATTTTATTGCTTTATTTTCAGCATTAGCCAGGACCGTGGAGTTCTTATGGGGTGTATTTGCAATGATGTTTGCTGTGCCATGGATTATTTGCTTACTTAACCATTGATGGTACTGCAGATAGCTATATGGTAGAGCAGTCTGGCAAGTTGTCTTCCTGTATAGGTGTCAGACTGTTTTTTCAATATTCTGTGCCACAACCACTATAAAGTGTGACTCATATTAAAATGTTTGCATTTAAACACAAAGTAGGGGAGGGTTAGAATAATTTTTAGTTTTTTTTATTGATGGTTCAGGAGATTTATTCTCAATTCTGTAAAAATTGTACAGTTATCACCACAAGAGTGAAGGGAAAAATTATGCTTGTTGACAGCTGTCTAAGTTTTGAGCCATTTTCCACAACCTGACATTTTAACAGGGGTGTGTAGAATTTTTATATCCATTGTAGATCTTAAGCCAGTCAGTTTCAATGTAAATCTGTCCACAATCTATTACTGATATTTTTATTTATATTTGTAAATGGTTATAAAAGTGAAGATTTTACCTAGTAGGTTAGGTACGCAGTGAAAAGAGGCACATCACCTCTGCATTCATACCGTGGGTATAGAAAAGAATCACCCCCCTTTAACCACTTCAGTACCGGGCACTTTTACCCCCTTCCTGCCCAGGCCAATTTTGCGCTTTCAGCGCTTCGCACTTTGAATGAAATTGCACTGTCATGCAACACTGTACCCATATGAAATTTGTATAATTTTTTTTCACACAAATAGAGCTGTCTTTTGGGGTATTTAATCACCACTGGGATTTTATATTGCTAAAAATATGTCTTGACTCGAGACACTATGGACAGAAAATGTCACTTGGACAGATAAACAGTGAAGCTTGATTTTATTTTTTTGCTGTGGTTCACATTTCCGCCATGCTAACAAACAAGGTTTATTTTTTTCTGAACTCTAGATTGACACATTTTTGTAAATGCATATGTTGCCCTCAACATAAAGGCTACCTGTCATGGCTGACCTCCTTTTTAAAATGTTAGTGGTTCCAAAGACAAAAAGTTTTTTTTTCTTCTTTATAACCTTAATGCATTCTCCGCAGAAGAACCTCTTTCAGAAGAACACCCCGCAATTTTGGAACCATTCACATTTATACAGCAATCAGTGCGATTAAAAATGCATTGATTACTGTGTAAATGTGACTGGCAGGGAAGGGGTTAACCACTAGGTGGCGCTTTAGGGGTTAAGTGTGTCCTAGGGAGTGATTCAAACTGTGGGTGGGAGAGGCTGTGTGACACTACACTGATCACCGCTCCCGATTACAGGGAGCTGTGGTCAGTGAGAGTGTCATTAGGCAGCATCGTCTCACGGCTTCCTCACCGTGAGACTATCGCTGGTATCCCAGCATCACGGTCACGGAGCTCCCGGCGGGCGCGGGCTTAACCCTTTCATGACTAAGCCTATTTTTGAAATTTGGTGTTTACAAGTTAAAATCCGTATTTTTTGCTAGAAAATTACTTAGAACCCCCAAACATTATATATATTTTTTTAGAAGAGAGTCTAAAGAATAAAATGGCGATTGTTGCAATATTTTTTATCACACGGTATTTGTGCAGCGGTGTTTTAAACGCAAATTTTTGGAAAAGTGACACTTTCATGAATTTTAAAAAATCCAAACAGTAAAGTTACCCCAATTTTTTTGTATTATGTGAAAGATGATGTTACGCCGAGTAAATAGATACCAAACATGTCACCCTTTATAATTGCACGCACTCGTGGAATGGCGACGAACTACGGTACCTATGAATTTCCATAGGCGACGCTTTAAAAATTTTTTACGGTTACCAGGTTTGAGCTACAGAGGAGGTCTAGGGCTAGAATTATTGCTCTCGCTCTGACGATCGCGGCGATACCTCACATGTGTGGTTTGAACACCGTTTACATATGCGGGCGCGACTTCCGTATGCGTTTTCTTCGCTGCGCGAGCTCGCGGGGACGGGGGCGCTTTAAAAATTTTTTTTTATTATTTATTTATTTATTTTATTTATTTTTGTACTTTTATAAATTGTGTTTAAAAATTTTTTTTTTTTTTTTACTTTTATTGCTGTCACAAGCAATGTAAACATCCCTTGTGACAGTAATAGGTGGTGACAGGTACTCTTTATGGAGGGATGGGGGGTCTAAAAGACCCCCCATCCCTCCTTTACACTTCAAAGTATTCAGATCGCCGAAAACGGCGATTCTGAATACTGTGTACTTTTTTAAATTTGGCGCCATTGGCAGCCGAGTAAACGGGAAGTGACGTCATGACGTCGCTTCCGCGTTTACAATTAGAAGGCTGGAACGAAGCCGCTCACAGCTTCGTTCCAGCCCGCCCCCAGCCGCCGGAGATTCCCGAATGGACACCGGGCCTCCCGATCGCACGGGAGGCCCGGTAACAGCGGCGGGAGGGGGGGGATGTCCCCTCCCGCTCCTCCGGTATAACAGCCGAGCGGCTTTTAGCCGCATCGGTTGTTATATTCGGGTAGCCGATCGCCCGCTGAAAACAACGGTACCGGGATGATGCCTGCAGCTGCGGGCATCATCCCGGTATAACCCCGGAAAGCCGAGGACGCATATGTGCGTTCGGTCGGCGGGAAGGGGTTAAAGGGCAACATACAGGTATGTTAATCTGCCTGTACGTGCCATTCTGACGCAGTATATCTGCATGAGGCGGTCAGGAAGCGGTTAACCTCCCTGGCGGTTTTCCCGAGTGTGGCTCGGGGTTAAAATTCAGTACCATTAGCGGTAACCCCGAGCCACACTCGGGATCGCATTGCAGGATCCTGGGGCGGCGTTACTTACCTTGTCCCCGGGATCCTGCGATGTCCCCCGCAGTGTCCGAGGGCTCCGTCCTCCTCCGAAGCCTCTCCGTGCCAGGCTCCGTTCCCTGCGAGCGGCGCGACGCACGGGGGCGGAGCCTGGCGGCAAATTCAAAAAACTGTCAAAATCATAACACATACAGTACTGTAATCTTACAGATTACAGTACTGTATGAAATGATTTCACATCCCTTTTGTCCCCAGTGCTCTGGCCCATGCCTTGCATGCAGTTTTACATGATATACACTGTTCTTTCTGCCTGGAAACTGGAGATTGTCCATAGCAACCAAAAAGTGTCCCTTTACGTCAAAAGTGGCTTTAGACCAGCTAGAAAACAGCGATAGTAAATTAGAACACTTGCAGAATTGAGCGATAGTGAATTGTGGGGAAATTTATTTTATTACTATTTTTTTAAATTTTTTTAATTATTTATTTTTATTTATTATATTATAATTTATGTTTTTGTGTTTCAAACTTTATCATACCCGGGATATCTACTAGACTCTGGTTTGGACAGATTTAAGTGTGTTATTGTTAAGATTTACAGACCTACAATATAAAACGCCAAATTTCCATGCAAAATAATTGTACCGCTTTCAGCACCTAAAATCCGAAATAATCATACCGCCAGGGAGGTTAAACACTTAACTGAGTCCATTCTCAATCCAGCGCTGCCCCATGTGCAGCACTCCTCATTCCTCTCCCCTCTCTCACACACACCTTGAATGTGGTTCGGGCGATCAAGGTGTATTTGGCCACTGAGTCCTTTCGGAGGTCAGACTCTCTGTTCGTGATCATGGATGGGCCAAAGAAGGGGCTGTCTGCTTCCTAGGTGACCATTTCTAAATGGATCAGACAGACAGACTCAGGTCTATTCTGTCAGGGGTCGGGTTCCTCCCTTCCCTTTAAGGCACACTCTACTCAGACGCTGAGTGCCTCCTGGGCCTTCCAGCATCAGGCGTCAGTGAAGTAAGTGTGCAAGGCAGCCACCTGGTCATCGGTGCACACTTTCACAAAATTTTACAAAGTAGATGTGCTGGCATCTGCGGACGCCTCTGTTGGCTGCAGGCTTCGGTCTAGAAGGTTTTTCTTGCTGTTCAGGTTGGGCCCCAGTTCTCGTTGAGCGCCAGGTTGTCTGGTTGGCCTGTTTTTTTGTTGGCTGCCCCACCCCTCATGTTTGGGACTGCTTTGGGACATCCCTATGGTTCTGAATAAGGAAGCACTGTGTCTGTCAATGAACGATTGAGAAAATAGGATTGTTTACCATAAAATCTGTTTCTCTGAGTTCATTGACAGACACAGCACCCACCCCTCTATGGAGTTTTTAATGCTTCTGACACTGCTTGTAGCAGGCCTATAGCAGAGAGGGGGTGTATATCACCTAGGACTGCCCATAGGCGTAACCAAGTCTTTTTTCTGCCTAGTGTCCCACTCCTGTAGGGGGCGATATAACCCTATTTCTGAATAAGGAAGCGCTGTGTCTGTCAGTGAACTCAGAGGAAAGGGATTTTACGGTAAGTCAAAAATCCTATTTTCTCGGTCACACTAAACTGTGTACGTTAAAAAAAAAAAAAAACCTTGCAGGATAAAATTACAGGGATTGCCACTGCTGACCAAAAGAAAATCTGGTTGCTTGGGTTTTGCAGCATTTTTTTCAAAAAAATTCTGAATGGCAGAACTAGAAGAGATATGTAGATCAATAAAATCAGAAGTAATTTTCCCACGTATTTCAGGCTGGTGACTCTAGTATTGAAACCAGAAAGTCAGCTTGACAGCCAGGCAACAGAAGAAGTCAGTAATGGCAGCCTCTTTAAACTGTAGCATGTACTAGGCATGCAACAATTGCATTTATTACAGTGCCTTACGAAAATATTCACCCCACCCCTTTGATGTTTTACTTGTTTTGTTGCTTTACATCCTGGAATTAGGAGAAATATGACCAAATCTTTTTTTGGACATCCTTTTTTTATGTGTCACAGGAATACATTTACTTTTGTACTCCTATGACCCAGCGTCTGCTTATAGCTGTGCCATGTTTTGGAAGGATCCTGACAATATTGTTGGGATCTACCCCACTGCCTGATTGACATATGGATCTGCATTTCAATGCATGGCTGAAAGCCAGATACAGCTGTGCCTTCCTGAGACCAGCGCTCCAATGAATGCTCGAGGAGCAGAGCGGTGAGTGACAGTAACTGCTTTCCACTTGGAGTAGACAGAACTTGGTGATCAACAGTTATGTGATCACTCAGTTATCTGTGTTCTGAGTCTATGTTGGACAAGCATTACACAGATATTTCAGCATGGAGGGGAGTAGTGTGTGTGTGTGTGTGTGTGTGTTTTGTTTTTTTTCAGAGGCCCATGCTTCTCCTTCAAAATGGAGTTTTGGGGATATTGTACCATGTGATGTACACAACATGGCTACAACTTTAAGGTGCAAAATATTTTATATTGTGACAGGACACAATTAAGACAAAAAAAATCATGAGTGTTCATAAGTATTCACCCCCTTTACTTTGAAACCCCTAAATAAGACGTGGTGAGATCAATTAACTTCAGAATTCCCATAATTAGATGATTACATAAGGTCCATCTGTGTGCAATCAAAGTGTCACATGATCTGCAGCATATCATCAATATAAATTCAGTTCCCCTGTTCTGAAAGGTCCCTAAGCCTATAACACCACTAACCAAGCAACATGACGACCAAGGAGTTTTCCAGACAGGTCAGAGACAGAGTTTTGGAGAAGCATAGAGGCTTGGAAAAAAAAAAATATCCCAAACTTTGAACATCCAACAGAGCACCATTATAAAAAAACATATCTCATAATAGAAGGCTGTCCATAAAAACTTGCTGACCAGTCAAAAAGAACGTTAATCAGAAATTCAAAAATACACCAAAGATACTGTAATACTGAAGGATCTGCAGAGATGGGTATTTGCCCAAAGGATCACTTTAGCTGTACATTCCAGAGTGGGGCTTTATGGAAGAATGGCGAAAAAAAAAAAAAGCCACATATTAAATTTACCGAACAGCATGTGGCATACTAACCAAAATGGTAGAAGAAGGTTCTTTGGTCAGGTGAGACTAAAATTTAACTTTTTGGCTATCATGGCGAGCACTGTGTGGCCCAAACCCAACATTTTCCATCGCCCTGAGAACACCATCCTCACAGTGAAGCATGGTGGTGGCAGCATCATGCTGTGACAATGTTTTCATTGGCAGGGACACAAATACAGGTTAGGATTGAAGGAAATCTATGGATGATCCTAAATATGGGGCAATTCTTAAAGTAAACCTGTTTTCAGTTTTCAAGAGATTTGGGACTGAGGCAGAGATTCATTTTCCAGCATGGAAATGACCCTAAACATACTGCTAAAGTTACAGTACACTGGATTGATTTAAGGGGAAACATTTAAATATGTTGGAATAGCCTTTTCAAAGCCCATTCCTTGAGATTCTCAAATTGAGAATCTATGTACTATAGCTTTGCTGCATCTGTCCCCTGGCGCCTCTACACTGAGACCCGAGCTATCGAACACCACCAATCACTCGGTTCTCACAGCTCCCCAAGCAGAGAGCTGGTGACTGTCAATCACTGCTGTCTGCTCTGCCCCTCTTCGCTTACTGGAGTGCTGGGCTGTGGAGAGGCAGAAGCAGCCGGCTTAGGCTCTCAGCGGCTAGCTGAGAGGCTGAGCCAGGTGTCGGTCCATGGATCTGGGTGGTAATGACACGGAGCTTGGACCGACTCTGCGATGTCAGCAGAGAGTGGACTTCAGCCCGCTCTCTGCTGAGAATCGGTCACAGGAGTGCAGATCGAACTGCACTCCTGTGATCCATAGGAGAAGTACAGCCGAACAAGCTTTGGCAGTACTTCTCCTTTTTAATATATGAAAAAAATAACACTTTCATAAACATAACCAGTATCAACTTTTACATACCAGTAATAACTCATCCAACCAAGCTACAATTCCAAAGAGAGGGACACATTGCCTCATAAATTGAGCTGCGACAGGGAGGGAGGACGGACGACCTTCTTTAGTCAGCACTGTCTGTCAGCTTGAGATTCTTTGTATTTATACCCTTTAGCACGAGCTACAGCCATTAAAAATCATGTAACAACTTTAAAACGCCAATCAAAGGTATTTATGCAAATTACTAAACGTTTGTTAATTAACTTATCCTTCTAGAAATTTCTTTTGTCTATCATGGTCCCATAGGTGGGCTGGGAGGACAGTTTGCCCTCCCCCCCCCTACCTCCCACCCTTTATTCTTAGCCTTGATTTAGATGTGCAATTGCTATGGTGCTCCACATGTGATAAGCTGTAACACAAGCCATTTAAGGGTTTGAAAGATCATTTAAGAGCTGACATAAGCACGCTGGCAATTGTGACAATTATCATGGCATGCCTTAAATGCAGCGTACACTGTGCATGCTCTTGTAGGCAGAATGTAAATGACAACACTGCAGAAAACAACAAATAGTTTGTTTGATTCAAGGTTTTAATAACATTTCCTGTGTGGGCTTTCTTTTGGTCAATTATTTAGTGGGTTTAGTTTCACTTCAACATGGGCCAGCAAATGATTGCAGATAAGTAGTGCAGAACCTAAGCACCGATGTGCTGAACTGCACTTTTCACAGAAGATAGAAAGTTTTGACAAACATACGCAGCACAGCTAGTGTCCAATTTGAAATCATTTATTTAAATGCAAACCACCATTATGGGGGGAACACAAACAGCCTGAAAGCAAGTTATCAGAATAATTGTGGAACTGTTATGAATGGAAGAGGATGTTAAAATAGGGGCATGATTGGCTGATGTTACATATGTCCCTGATTACCTTCCCTTGTGCTTTTATCCTAATAAGTGACATTCTTTGTATTCCCATGGATGGCTAGACAGTCTGACACTGAAGAGGAATAAATATTGCGTGTGCTACACATTAAGCTGTCATCTAAGACAGCATTTAACAAAAAAAAAGGAAATGGGGGGAGATAGGTAACTGGAGAAATTCATAAGATGTGGAGAGCAGCTTGCTTGTGGCTGCAATGATAATTGCTGGAGTTTTTGACATGTTTAGACCCTGTGGTGAGATTTGGGTTCACTGTCGCCTGTTAGTGAATTCTGTACAGCCAGGGTTTAGAGTAACTTGATTCTTTATGTATCTGAAAGCATTTGCATTACAATGATACCAGTGGATGTGTAGGATTCCAAAAGATTCTGTCATTCGTTTTTGTTAAAGTAGATGTAAAGCCAGTCTCTAATATAAGCTCCCAGTCATGCTCGTGCATTTTCACCGTTACATGACAGTGACTACAAGATGCTGTTTCAAAGCTCATTGTGAAGACATGTTCTGTAGATGTCACCATTAGAGAGCCCAGTCTAAGAAGTGACATGCAGCCTCTGCTGGAGTAAGTGCATGTGAATAGGAAGTGTCTAAAAAGAGGCTGCAATAGATCTGCAGTACCAAAACCAAGGATGAAAGAAAGGTGAAAATTATATTACATGAGCAAACAAAACCATGGCAGTTGCCAGACAAGCAGCTATACATAGTAGAATTACTTACATTTGAATTGTTTTACCCACATATCATGCAGTGAAGCACAGCTAATCCACTTCTTTTCGAATGCCTTGTTCATTAAGATAACAGCCTAATGACATAAAATGGGCAAAAGTGTTTCAAATATAGTTAAGGTTGTCCACACAGAGGACTTAGTGTTTCTAAACGCAGGACCCTGCATTCACCTTTATCTGGTCTCCCAGAGTACACAGAACATGGAATTATTTTAGTAAATAAAAATGGCTAAATACCTTTTCTCATCAGTATATAGCAGTCTTGTGACTTCTATCATTGTCCAGCCAAGCACTGGTTAAAGCTTGTAGGATGAGTTTTCATTCTCCTCTGACTGTCCCATGAGGCTGCAGGACCCTTGATCCTCTGTCTGGGGAGTGCTGATTGGCCCTGTGCCGGTCACATGAACCCTCCCCAAAGAAAAAAACTCTTTAGCAATACACACAAAACTGAGCATGTGCGGAGTGCCCCCAAGACTCTGTACTATCAGGAGATGGATTGAGGACTGTGGAGGAAGGAGAGGGTCAGACAGCCTTTTTAATTAACCCCTTCAGTTCCACCGTGAGTATAACAAGCATGCTTTACTGCATACAGACTGATTTTACTGTTGTGGGTTTAGTAACACTTTAACATAAAAATGTTGCCAACAGGCTTACTGCCTGTTTTGCACTTTAATAAAGAGCTATATTTTGGTAAAATTTTCTGTGCAGAGGGCTGCAACATGTACAGCCTCATATGTGTTCTCTGTTGAACTGAGGCAACCAGTGTCTTGGAAGCCTCAAGTTGTAATGTTTACTAGCAAAAGTTTGCCTGCTCCTGAATGGGCAAGGTTGGAGTGCTGAGACCATGGGGAGCAGGGAACAGAGTTGCAGTCTGTTGCAATCTCCTGGTCCATGTTTTAACACTGGAACCACCAGGTCCCACCGACTCTGCAGCCAATCACTGTGTCTCGGAATTTAAACAGTGTCCACCTTCTAGCACAGCGGTCTCCAAACTATGGCCTGGGGGCAGGTTGTGGCCCTTGGGGCACTATTCCTCCCACTGACACTGATGTAGCACTATTTCTCCCACTGACTCCAATGATGGGGCACTATTCATCCCCCCTAATACCAAAGATGGGGCATTGTTTACCCCCAGTATTGTGAGGATATTTTCCACTTCCACTGGCCAAACTCTACACCCCTAAACTCTGAAGAACAGGAAACTGGCCCTTTGTTTAGAAAGTTTGGAGGCTCCTGCTCCAGCAGCTGAACCCCTGTGATTCCTAGTGTATTTTCCTGCGTTCTCCAGCGCCTCCCAGTTACCTCTGTTTTCCCTCAATGCCGCTTGGCCTTTCTGTGATGCAATCACCTGTGTGATTTTTGAATTTTATAGCAGTCCTTCTTTCCCAGTGTCTCCCCTTGTCTCCAACATCCTGTGCCCTCTAACCCCATGCACTTTAGCCTGCATCATGTACTCCTGTGACACCCCCCCCCCCCCCCCATGCACTCCAGCCTGTGTCCTGTGCTCCTGTAACCTCACGCGCTTTAGCCTGCATCCTGGTTCCTCTCCTGGTAGCTGCCTGTTCAGGGGAGTGAGAGGACTGCACCTTGGGAGTCAGCAGCAAAAACCCAGCACCCTGCACCTTAGTCCTTCCAAGGGCCCATCTGCACTGAATGAGTGGGTAGGCTGACTCCACCCCTTCTCTGGATAATCACTCTCCCTCTATTCTCCCTCTCTTCTCTGTGACCCTTGCCACCGCTAAGCCCCAGCTGTTAATACCAAGTTATGATTAGCCAGTACTCCCCAATGGGATTCCCAATCCTTACCACAGGTGTAGTGTTCAGAGCGGGAAGAGAGAATGTGGTTTAGAGGGGAGTCGCCTCTTGCAGGTATGAGGTGAAAGTGGGGATGCATGAAGTTTTGGTGAGGTGGGGGCAGGCATGGTGGGAAGAGGCACAACCATGAAACTGAGAAAGTTGAGGGTATCTACTGTTGGGAGACTTTATGCAAATATGGGGTAAAAGATGGGTCTATTGGCAAGGTGGTTGGTATGTGATGGGTGATGAAAGAAGGGAGTGTGCAGGTGCATTGTGTGCTGAGAGAAGGGCTATGCAGGCATATTGGGTGCTGAGAGTGAAGGGGGGGTCAAGTGTGGTGTGTTATTTGAGAGAAAGGCGCCTACGGGAGCAAGAGTGCTAAGAGAATGGAGGGAGTGCAGACGTGGTGTTTTGCGCAGTGGGTGCTAAAAGGAGGGGTGCAATTAGTGGTAGATTTCTTTAGTGGTGTAGTTTCTTTTAGACAATAGCTATTGTCCAATTGGTAACAACTAGGAGGTATGATGATAGCCTTGATTCTGAAGAAAGATCAGAGGTTTCCAGTATTGCATATTCGCTTTTCATTTAGTCCATTTCACAGGGAAAAAAACATGATTGAGGTTCATTTATGTATTTGGCATTTCAGTTATTGGGGGGGAAGGAGCCAGGAATCCATATGGAGATCATGCTGCTAGTGTTACTGAGACATAGTGACCCAGTCTGTGAAACAACTTGGGATATCATTCGACTAAGCCATTACCAGCTTTTTAGTACATTAGGAATTAGAGATAAACTTGAGGTGTTAAAAGTAAGGAAATATTTTAGACAGAGGCCTTGCATCTTCTCAGTTTACCAGAATTGTTGCTATAGTTGGCTATGGAAGCGGTTTTTGTTATGAATCACAAGAGCACCACACTCACTGAACCACTTCTGACTGAATTTTGCTTCAGCTCATAAAATGCCTGTGAGCTGTCCTATAAATTTTTATACAAGGCGATATAAAAGCGACTTTCTCCAAGTATAACATGCTTTGGTTAACTCTGCAGATCACTACCGAGTACGCAATATTTGCCCAACTGGTAAATTGAACTGTAAGTCCCACTGAGGGAAATTGCTTTGCTGTGCTACAAACAGCAGTTATCTTGATAATAGTACAGGAAATGTGTTTATTTTTGGGTGATTTTCCTTCTTTTCCCCTCCCCAACAAAACAGCCACATCTTTTGTGTTTGAAACGAAGATTTCCAAAGTAAAGTGGGCACATCCAGGGCGCAGAGGACATCCGTTCTTTCCGTCACATTGGCTATCCCTTCTGGAAATGTAATTTCTTTGTCCCCGGGTAAAACTATCCCAAAGGTGTGTTGAATCTGGCATTTGATGTTGTAAACCGGAGCGCGCAACAAGGAGCTTATCAGAACAAATTGTCTAGCCCATCCCCTTCCTCACTCAAAACCTAATGACCCTTTATCATCATGGTTTAGATTGCTGGACACAGATGTGAGAAAATACAAGTAATCGTCAGGTAACTACAGTAGCTCGACTGATGTTCTCAGAGAACTGACTGCTGGGAAGATAAAAAGCTTCCTACTGAGCCAGTGACTTTCCAGCCGCAAAGCACATCATGATCTCATATGGCAAGTTTTATTTTCTTGAAAATCACAATAAGATACATTAGGATGTTCAGCAAGGTAAACCTATTCAAAGAACAGATACTTCCCCACTTTTCATATGTTTCTTATAATAATCTGGATCTTTGCCCACATTAGTAACCTAATACTAGAGTTGCTTCTTTTTTCGGTTTGGTTTTTGCTTCTGATCTTTTGTGACTTTTTTTTTTTTCTTTTTTTATCAAGAGCTAAGTGGTGGCATGCCAGTCTGCTTGAAGCCCGCCCTTTTTATAAAGGTACACTGCATACTGACATGAGAAATTTGTGAAATACTTTACCAAGGGAACAGCCTACATGTGGAGTTTTTTCTTAAATTCTGGCATTCATCATCACCTTTTTTATTTTATTTTATTTTTTCAGTACTGACCCGCAAAAAATTGGCTAAGCACTGCCCTCTGTAACTCAGAAAATGATGTGGCATAGCAGTTCTATGTGACAAGGGGCTGCTGTCTCATCCAGGCTACTAAACCTTTTTGTAATGGATTATATACAAGATCGTTTTGGTTTTGAAGTGACTCAGTAGTGGCCTATAAAAGGTATTAAACTAAAAGCAATGGTAGGCAGCAAAAAACACAAAGCCAAATTTTACGCAGGCTTTTTTGGCACTTTTTCGGTTTACCCGGCAATTGGTTTCAGAGATAATCATGAGAGACAACAATTTTATGTCTGTGGGCATGTTTTGGGAGTATTTTAAGCTCATCACTGTGTTGATCTTTAGTGGTAAAAGCTTAAAACTTCTCTTCTGTCAGATGTTTATTGCTTTTTTTTTTTTTTTTTTTTCAAATATATTTTTTATTGAAGCCTGGAAAGGGCAGAACCAAATCAATACATCAGTGTGCAGACATTGATATATCCAGTCACATAACGTATAACATGTCCAACTAGTAAACAATTTTCTAAGGGTACATAAATCTCAAGTGAGAATCAGCAGAGAATATATCAGACGTTTCACTCTTCCTTTTTCACAAAGCCTATGAGGTTAACTACTGAGAGAGGTATGGAGCTGCCCACTCCTTTTTCCTTTTTTTTGGTAAGAACAAGAATGAAGAAAAAGTAGACATGTCAAGAAGCATAAAAGGGGGGGAGAGAAGTTTGGGATGGCGATGGTGCATGGTAACAAAGACAGTCAATCAGTGTGGTTTATTGCTTTTTATGCCTGTGCGGTGAAGCTTGCTCTCACTTGTGTGGCCAACGGGAAGGGAAGTAATAGGAATCTGTGGCAGTATAGCAATACAAGCTTGATGGAGGTCCTAACCCTTCCCCACTGCAAAAGCTAAAAGGAAAAAAGTTTTTTGCTAGGGCAGGGCCTTTATCAGGTTTTTATTACTGTCTGTGCCCCTACTGGTTAGATTTTCCTTCGCTTCCTGTCAGACCAGGAAGTGATGAGAAGTCTCCCTGACAGTCATACAGAAAAAGCACTTTTTAGTAGAGTAATGAATGGTTATTTCCAAAAATATTTCTATTGTGGTCCATGACTTTCTGTCTCCATGGTGACTATACCCCCCCATTTCAAGATGTGAGGAAAAATTTCCCCAATGGGGGGTCACAATGGGTTTAGATGGAGCAGACTAATAAGAAGTAGAAGTGACTGCTGACATCCTGAATATTTAAGGATGATATAAATTACTCACGTAATGGACCAATATTTTAGATTTCCAAACATGCCTTTTCTTAAACACGGGTTTTTAGAAAGCGCAGCACTATAAATCAATACATACAATTTTAGTGACATTCATTTTAACATTAGGAAGTATTCCAATTGAAAACTTGTGTTTGCACAATAATTTCCCCCTCTATACTCTGAGATGTCTACATTGTTCCCAGCTCCCAAAGTATTGTACAGGCTCCTGATAACATCTAAATTGGGATCTAAGCATTTGTTTTGCTTGCTTAAATATGCAGAAACTTTGGTAGTATGGTTGAATATTTTAAGTGGAAGGCTCCCTGGGGCATTAATAAGAGCCAGCTTTGCATTTTTTTTCTAACGAGATTAATGATAACCAGGTACAGCTGCATTTCTAAAAATATTGCATACGTAGATATATACGCAGTGTTTATTTAAGCTTTTTGTTGTGTCATTCAAAACACTTTAAGTATTTTTAATGCTACATAAATGTATGTTTCTGAACTGCCTAATCTTTTAAGTTATGTTATTGATGTAAAGTATATATTTATTTTTTTTTTATTTTTGATTGCAGCTATTGATTTTTTGTATGTTTTTGTTGCCTGTTTTTCTCGGTTTTATTTGAACATCCCAGTCTTGTGCTCAGCAAAGTTTTGCTTGAGCTTTTTAGTCTGAATGATTAGCTGAAATAATGACCCTGTCAGCCTTAATCACATTAAAATGTGGTTAACATCATTTAATTTTTTTCCACTTAATATGCAAAAATTTCCAGTAGATTTGCACTGAAGGCCATTGAAATTCCATTAGAACGAGAATAAAAATTTCAGGCATCATTTAGTCAGAGAAGGAATAAAGGTCTCAATTGGAAACTGCTGAATCTTTTTTATTAGGGGGCACATGAATCATCCACTCATACTAGACAGTACTGTACTGAAATTTACTTTGTGTTATGTGGGAAATCAGGGTTTGTTACTTTTCATAGTGAGAAAAACACCATATGCCACTGAAATATAACCCACTGCTAGAAGTTTCCTGATTGTTAATCAGTCACAAATTTTTAAGGGAAATTATTGTTAAAGCTTTTCCTCAAAGTTTATGCATGATTAAAAAATGCTAATTTATTAGCCACCATTACAATGGTTGAATAATTCTTTTAGCCCTTTTTTTTTCCCCTCACTGTGTCTGAAAAGTTATCCGCTTGTCAGTAGGTTTTTTTTCTGTTTAGTTTTTGTGCACGTTTGGGAGAATGCAGCTTTCATGTGCATGGGAGCATTATCACTGCTTGCCCAGTGGCTGAAGCAGACCGATGCAAAAGAAGGGCTGGAGAAGATGGCACTTGATGAGAGTACAGTCCTGTCAGCGCTAGTGGGGAGTAAATTCAGAGGCAAGTTTGCCATATTGTACAAGTATGCCTTTCATGGTTGCACATTATGGCAAGCACTCCTAGGACCTCTAGTTCATCTTTGCTATATCATCTTTGGCTCAGAAAAGGCTGTTTTGTCAGTAACATAGTGGAGCTTTAAAGCTTAATACACAGGTAAATCCATATATAGGAACTGTTATTCTCCAAAGGGTTTGTAATTTTGTCCAGCTAGTGCTGAGTTTTTGCAGGCCTGTAGTTTAGTAATAAGCTTTACTTCCCCACTCAGCCTGGACAATGAAAGAGCAGCAGCACACTGGTAAGGCCATCTTTCTGTTCACTCTTCTCTCTAATTCTGCCAACACATTCCTTGTTAACAGGGAATTACTGTACATAAGACTGATATGGAGATAGATTCAGGTACAGTTGGTATAAAAAGAATCACACCCCCTCCCCTTTTAAAATCACTTTTTGTTTTATCCAGCTGTATTTATAACACCCTTTGCATGTGGCCTCAGAATGTTCAAGGTGCGTTTTAAGGTGGTCAGATGAGACTAAAATTGAATTATTTGGCTTCACCAAACGATATGTCTGGCGTAAATCCAATACAGCTTATCATTCAAATAACACCATTCCTACAGTAAAGCATGGAGGTGGCAGTATCCTGTTATGGGGGTGTTTCTCTGCAGCAGGGACTGGAGCACTTGTCAGGATAGAAGGAAAAATGGATGGAGCAAAATATCAAGAAATTCTGCCAGAAAGTTGTTAATGAAAAGAAGGTTTACCTTCCAACATGACAATGACCCAAAGCACACTGCAAAAATGACCACACAGTGGTTGAAGGAGAAAGAGGTGAATGTCCTTCCATGGTATAGTCAGCCCAAACTTAAACCCCATTAAATATCTGTGTAATGACCTGAAGACTGCAGTCCACAAAAGGTTACCATCGAATTTAACTGCACTTGAGCAGTTCTGCAAAGAAGAGTGGGTAAATCTTGCAAAATTTAGATGTGCAAAGTTAGTGGAGACACACCCCCATAGACTAAAGGCTGTAATTCAAGCAAAAGGTGGTTTAACAAAATACTGACACAAGGGGGTGATCCCTTTTCCAACTCAGTGATTCTGTTTTTTACCTATTCTTTATTTTTTTTTCTGACATGGTGTCATATCTTTCACTTTGGATTTTATAAGTTGCACTAGTAAATACAACTGGATAAAACAAAGAACAGGAAGAGATTCTGGACAGCCGCACTCTTGAAAATAGCCTTGTTTATTTGGAAAGATTCACATCAAAATCAATGGTAACAGCAGACAAAAAAAGAGCTGAAGTTTCGCACTAACGTTAGTGCTTACTCATAGAGCTCAGCTATGAGTAAGCACTAACGTTAGTGCGAAACGTCAGCTCTTTTTTGTCTGCTGTTACCATTGATTTTGATGTGAATCTTTCCAAATAAACAAGGCTATTTTCAAGAGTGTGGCTGTCCAGAATATCTTCCTGTTCATTGCTATTAGCAATTGCCACCTACGTCCTTGGAACCGAGAGGTATTTTACTTCCTGGCTGTCGAATACCCCTGGAGCGGTGATATCTTTTCCTCTACTTTCAAATTTCTGGATAAAACAAAAACTGTCTTCATTTCGGGCTGCAAAGCAACAAAATATGATTATTTTAAAGGGGGTGATTTTTTTTCGTTACCCGCTATAGGTCAGTTGGCAACATTTATTTCGTAGATGGGGAAGGCAATTCACTAGGACTTTGTCAAGAGTCTGCTATCTTTGAAAATGGCTGGCAGGTTTTGTCTTTCAGTAAAAAAAAGAATATGTATCAACTAGGGAATATTGCCCACAGGTGGGTGTCTTCCTGTCCTCACACCCTGACTAGTTTGCCAATTTACAAGCATTCAAGTGCCACTGATTAGAGCTTGTGCTGGTAAGCCTTATGCCCTGTACACACGATAGGATTTTCCGATGGAAAATGTGTGATAGGACCTTGTTATCGGAAATTCCGACCGTGTGTAGGCTCCATCACACATTTTCCATAGGAATTTCCGACACACAAAGTTTGAGAGCTTGCTATAAAATTTTCCGACAACAAAATCTGTTGTCGGAAATTCCGATCGTGTGTACACAAATCCGATGCACAAAGTGCCACGCATGCTCAGAATAAATTAAGAGACAAAAGCTATTGGCTACTGCCCCATTTATAGTCCCGACATACGTGTTTTACGTCACCACGTTCAGAACGATCGGATTTTCCAACAACTTTGTGTGACCGTGTGTATGCAAGACAAGTTTGAGCCAACATCCGTCGGAAAAAATCCTAGGATTTTGTTGTCGGAATGTCCGATCAATGTCCGACCGTGTGTACAGGGCATAAGAATTGCTTGTCAGGTAGAAGAAATTATTGTGTTTGGGGGTGTTCCTGAACATTTCTTCCCATTTGAAGGAGTTTCCACTTTAACCAAGAGTGTACGATCCTTTTAAGAGCCATGTGCCTGGGGTAAAATTGTTATGTATTTCTTTGTAGACAAGGAGAGCTAGCGGTCTCTGAGGACATGAGAGAAAAGATGTATTAACAATGAACAGTGCAACAGGAGCATGACATGGTTAGTTGCAGCAGAGGAAAGCCTGCAGAGAGCACACTAAGGGGGAGGACCACAAGAGTCAGATGTGATGTTTATGGAGCATTACACATGACATCAGCTTGTAGGAGAGTGGGTGATAAATTTTTCTAAGCAATAGGATATGGAAATAATTAATTTCAACCTTCTAAACTATCAAATGGTACATTACAAAATATTCTGACTTTTTTTTAATAAGGTAAAAGCTACTTACAGTTTATCCTAACAATCAGTATTCAGCTTCCCCTAATCTGCCTACAGTTAATAGAAAACTGCTGTGGGCACCTCATTTTGTAAATCGTCATGGCTCTTTGCATTACTCTATTATAAAAGGCATACAATCCTGTTGTTAAGAATATGAAGTAAAGCATGCAACTGTAATCACATTGCCTTTGTTAAGCATTTTGCTTTGTACTCCATTCTTAAGAGTGTTTGCTTAATAGTTATGAATATAACATTGTTTTTACAAGAATTGCCTGTAGTATCCCAGTGTAAAGCTGGTAACCTTCACATCTATATTGTATAACTTCTAGCCCCTTTTTTTTGTCTGTAATAAAATCTATATCCCTAATCTATTAAAGATACACCCAAGTCGTACATGAACATTTTGCATTTAAAGAGCACCTGTCACAGTAATCTGTGCATGCAAACACTATTAGGTGCCTGCTTGCGCCTATGGTAGCATGAAATTCCTTTGCACAGTACTCCATCACCCCTTTAAATCTGTATGCAAATGACAACTTTTCAGTATGTGGAGGCATGCCCTCACATCCCATAATGCAATGAAGGCACCAATAGGAGCATCCCATATGACTATGTAGTCTCTGGGGATGTGTTAAAGCTTCAACAATCTGTAAATTAGAAAGTTTGAGACCAAGTCTGAGACCCAAGCCTCTGAGGCACAGTGCAGACGAAAGAATTATGTCCACAGAACAAAGTTTTTAGCATGCATTGGTGCCCAACAAGGTAACATGTCTTCAGGGGTTCAGTTAGTGTTAAGGGTTAAGTTAAGATTAGTGGTAGTGTTAGTGAGTGCTCTGCTATGCAAAAGGTAACCAGTTTCCATGGTGGTCAACTTAGGGCCACTCCTCCCTTAATATACACAAGAGGGAGCAGGCCAGTGCTGGCAACCACATGAATTGGACACTATTTACTTCATAAGAAAGCCCTGGTATTTACATGTAAAAGGCTGCTTTGGGTAGAGTTCCAAAAGCCCAGAGATTGCTGCTGGGAACCACAATCTTGGATGTGATCACAGCACCAGCAGAGTCAGCTGTCACTCAAGTGACACTCTGTAATATTCCCCTTCCCTCCTCCCCTGGCTACCATAAAAGTTTATGTAGGAATGTAAATGGAAAGGTGGAAGACCATGGCCCGCAAAGAGAGTAATTACTGTTGAAGGGAATTGATGAATGGGAGCTGCACTTCTGTATCCTTGTGATCAAGTCATTTATGGTGAACCGCGGTAAGGAGGTGGTGATCTCTGGGTGGAAACAGCATGTATGCAACTATATTGATTGGATAAAAGTACCTGGAAGAGTAAATACCGGAGTGCGGCTCTCATTCATCTGGTCTATCAGAGTTAACAAACTGTTAAAGCCAAATAGTCTCAATTAAAGTCTGTTTAATACCCACCTCCACCTTTCAGCGATGCCACCAGCTGGCATCTTCTCACTGGACTTCTACCAGGTGCTGGGCCTTCGGCCTATTTATTGGCCGGTAGGGCATGATGTGACTCCCACACATGTACACGGGAGTCATTCATTCCAGCACCACCGCAGTGTGCCAGGAATGTCTGCTGAGCCGCACCTATTCATCTTAGTGTCTATTCAGCAAATGCAAAAAGGTAGGTAAGTTTGTTTTATTGCAAAATAGAAATGGCATAGCTGCCGGACCATTTTTATTTTTTTTTTTATTTTTTCTTTTCCTTAGTGTAGGTTTTTTCCGCTTTAATCCTCACAGTAGGGTTAATAGCGTCTTGATCTGTGCCTTCTCTGAGCCCACTGTATCCTTACCCACAATAACTAAAACTTAAAAGGTTAGTTAACCTTTACCAAAAAAATGCCTATGCAGATAAGAGATAATTGTAGATAATGGTAAACCCTTTGATGCAACTTAGACCAAAGTTTAATAATGCTATATTTGTATAGTTGTAAGCCATTTACGTACCTTCTGAAGCCTGGCTGAAACCTCCCAGATATGGCATCATTCTGTCGTGCCTTGTTGCATGGTGAGAAGGAGCACTAATAGCTGGGAGTGTCTTAGCAGATGATGCCATCTGTGAGTTTTTCTGCCAGGTTTCGGAAGGTACATAAATGACCTACACCTATAGCAAGGACGTTATTAAACTTTAGTGAAAGCTTCAGTTTGTTTATCTACAGGCGCCCCTTACCTGCATAGGCTTTTATCTTAAAAAAAAAAAAAAAAAGTGAACTAACTCTTTTAAGAGAAGTATCACAGCAACCTGGGGATTTCTGTACACTATGCATACATGTGGGTAGCTGCCAATGACCACTGCAGAATAGTATATGAAGGTCCCCAATTTCACATAAATGATGATGGAGCTCCTGGGGCCTGTAGCAAAATTGGTACACTTCTGCTTTGCAGTCAACAGATCTGCAATAATCAAGGGAGGTATCAGCCATCCAAGATGCTTACCCTCCTATCAAAGGAATCCTCTACTTTTTCACGCAAAGGAAAGCCCTCTCAATTGTCATTTCTTTCACCTGCTATAGCCTTATTTGTGTAATTAACAAATGTGTATTGACAACCGCAACACTGATAAGTGACTGGATCTCAGCTTAGAAATTCATTTAAACACCCAGGTAGATATTCTTCATCTTGAAGTACACAACGAACATGATTTAAGTTTATGAAAACAGGCAGCGTGTTAAGTATGCCGAGTGTCAGATCTTTTCATCTGCAGGAATAAAGAGCTTGAGTGGTCTTCAAACAATGTCTATAGAGCATTAATTGGATGCTTAAAATGTTTAGCCACTTTGGTCTCTTCTAGATTTTATAATAGTTTCTAACATATAAAGCATAGTGGGGATTAAAGAAAAATTCCTTTAAGCACTTTTTAAATCTTGTTTGGCCTCATAGCATAAGCTCAGTGCAATTCCAGACAAGCAGTCCTTTTTGTGAATAAAAGTCAGGGTGCAACGTTCAGGCACATGTAGAAGTATAAAAAAAAAGAAATGAAAATTGCATCTGAAAGGTCTGCACATTCTCTTCAGCATTATATAGCTGAGCAATATAGTGGGGGGGAAAAAAATCTGTGATGCAACTGGAGCTTCTCTTATATGTTTTGATCTCAACTAGCATCATGAATTGTTAGGGGTGGAAATGGACACTTTTTTTTTCATGTGGTCAATCCTTGGCTGCAAATAGTGTTTTTTATTTTTCATTGCAAATTGGTAAGGTTAAAGTGTTACTAAACCCACAACAGTAAAATCAGTCTGTATATGCAGTAAAGCATGCTTGTTATACTCACTGTGGAACCTAAGGTGTTAATTCTGCGCCTTGTGTAAAAAGCCTGTCTTCTCTGATCCTCCCTTTTACTGTCCCCAATCCATCTCCTGATTGTACAGAGCCTTGAAGGCACTCTGCACATGCTCAGTTTGGTTTGTATAGAGGGTTTTTTTTTTTGGGGGGGGGGGGTGCATGTGATCAGCACAGGGCCAATCAGCACTGTCCAGACAGAGGATCAGGAGTCATGCAGCCTCATAGGATGGTCAAGGGGAATGAAAACTCCTCCTACAAGCTTTAACCAGACACTGATAGAAGTCACAAGACTGTTATATACTGTTGATGAGAAAAGGTAATAATCAGTTCATATTTACTAAAATAATTGCATTTCCATAATTGCGATTTCCTTAATGTTTGCCTCATGTATATTAAGTTAAATTTCAACTTCATGTCTGAATCTGATTCTGATTGGTGCATGTGAGCATTTAGCTCTACTAAGCTTAGGATTGACAGTTTTCCATGTGTGTGTGTGATGTCAAGAAGTCAGCAGTGAGTGTGCAGAGGACACCTTTCCTAATTTACAAACAGACGAGCAAAGGATCTCAGATCAATAGATTACCATCCAAAGCAGGTGGTTGGAATGGTGCACTTTAGTTCTACCTGGATGAAATAATGAATCCCTAAGCAGGTAGGTTTACTACCGTATATGCATTTCAAGGCTTAATTTTCAATTTTGGACAAATAGAAGAACAGCGCTGGGATTTAGAAGTTGCATAGTGCCTTAGGGAGTTGTAATTCTAGTTGGACTAGGTATCTACATCCTGTGCTGGCATGTCAAATTATATACACCCTCTCTTTTGTAGCTGAGAAAGTCTGAGATTGAAGCAGCACGCAAGAATGTGATCATCCAGGCACAAAATTATTTCAAAATAGGATAAAAGATTTTATTACAGAGACATCGTGTTTCAGGGGCCAAAACACGTTCCTTCATCAGGGCTGAAAAAAAAAATTGGTGTATACTGCACTACCTAAACCAGCTGCTGACCGACGCTGTGCTTCCACGCCAGCCAGGTTCAAATAAATGCATATACCTTAGTCCATTATACACTAATCTTATTTTTCAAACTGTGATGAAAGGTATCTGTTCTGGCTCCTGAAGTGCACTGGATCCAAAAAAAAGTTGTCCTACTTTGGAATAAATTTGTGTCTGGATAATCGGCCTCCGATGTGGCGCTTCATTTTAGACTTTGAATTTTAACTGCATTGTGCCAGCTATATTTTCCGCAGGATCAGATTTAGTCAAGAAATACAAATAGAATATTGTTTACATAGTACCTTCCTAAATATAAAAATTAGGGTCATCATCCCTCATGGTGCTGTCCCATGTGCACACAAACACACATTGATTAGAGGACCAAAATCAAACCTAGATGATTGAATATGCCCCTGAGGCAGGGAATATCTAGCAAGTTATGGAAGCACATACAGACACCGATCATCTCTCAATCCAAACACTGCTAGGCGGTAAGAGAAAGTCCTGCCTATATGGTTATAATTCAAAAAACGTACCTACTTCCTTGGATTTAAACATTTCCTGCTGTACAATGTAACTGACAAAATTTGGGTGGCCTCAGTCCCAGAATGGCTTGTACAGATTAAATATATCTTTTTAGAAAACATTTCCCTTTCATCAGGGTTGTCAAACCAGCTGCTGGAAGAGACAAAGCACAGCCCTGGTGAAGGGAAAATGTTTTCTATCCCCTGAAATGCATTGGCTTTGTTTTATTTTTGACTAATAAATTGAATTTTAACTTTGACATTCTGCATTTGTTGGCACATGCTGTATCATGTAGGAAAGGGTGAACCTGCGTCTGTGCACACTGTCCACCAAATGCAAGACTAAAGCTGGCCATACATGATCAAAATTTAGCTTGTTCAGTAGGGAGCAGATGAATTTCGATCCATATACGGGCACTGTGCTTGTATAGAGGTTGATTTATTCGACTTCTGTACAACTGCCCTGATGGATTTTCCCTGCTCGATCAGCATCACAGGCTATAGCCTGCAGCAATAACTGGTGTATTCTGACAGTGGGGACGTCTCCCTGCTTTCAGAATACAATAGCTTAGCAAGAGGATTTTCCCCATCCAGCTCGAATGTGGAGATGTGAGAATTGGGTCATTTTTTTTTTTTTTCATTTAACCTAGGTTCAGACTAGAGCGATGCAGGAACCAGAGAGATTACCGCATTGCTCCTTTCCCGCAGGCAGTTCACACTGCCTTCTGCGAACCGCTGCGGGTGTCAATAGATTGACACTCCCAGATCGGTTCATTGATCGCAGTGCGAACTGTGAACTCGCACAGGAATTCAGCGTGGGGGGAAAAAAGTCCCTGCGCTTTTTTCCCTGCAAATTTAATGCGAGTTCAGCCATACAACTGTATGGCTGAACTCGCATCTCACAGACATCGCATGCGATCAGCGCCTGCAGTGCGGGTGTGAATCACATGCAATGTCTAAGATCGCGCTAGTGTGAACCTGGGCTCGAACCAATGGTTGAACAAAAAACTGACTCATCTATGGGCTGCTTAATTCTGTACTAATAAGTGTTTAGCTGTGATTTTTGGGATTCTAATTATATACCCCTCAATGGCTGAACTTTAGGCAACTATTTTAAAACAGTAATTCGAAAATTATTTTAAATACTACTGTAACAAATATCGAAACTACAGTATCTTTATGATATAGTCCAATAATCAACTTGCAGACTAGAAATCTTGCTGAAAGTTGCCATTATTTGGACGTCTGCTTTAATGTACATGCAGCTAGGCATCACACTTTCTGGATCTCTGACTGTATCTGTATTTTCTGTATGGCTATAAATTCCAGCCTGCACATACTTTAAACTTTAGTCTATCCTAGGAAAAAACAAACTCATGGTACTTTATAATGCAGATGCCAATTTCAGTTAAGCCGGGCATAGATGATACAACCACGGTTGCAGAAAAGAGAATCACTTGATTCCCCCATCAACACTGACTGTATTGATGGGGGAATCCCTCCCACGGAGCTATTGTATTTTCCCAGCGTTGGGGGGGTATCCATCCCTGCCATGAAAGCACAGTGATTATTGCCAGCGGCTGTAGCCACTGGCAATAATTGCATCCTAAAAATCCGACCTGTTATGATCGATGGATCAATTTGGGTACAGCCATGCTTGAATCTTATCTGCTCTCTGCTGAACCGCCCAAGATTTTAACCGTGTGTGTGCCGGCTTCAGGAAGTCACATTGCCTACCACGCCTCAGTATTGCTCAGTAAAGCCACCCATTGAAATGAAGGGGCTAATTATATGCTGAAGTCAGGCCAAAGCCTCAACATCCTGGAATATTTGAAGGCTACTGCAGTTCACTATTACTGTTCATTTAGACCCATACAGTTTAGTACAGGTACGTTTTAAGCTAAATGTAAACGGCCTTCAAATGTAGTTCAGAGTTACTAAGTCATTTCCAGTTAACCTTCCGCTGTGCTATGTCTCAATACATATAATAAAGCCTAGTACACATGTCGGGAGACATCGGCCGGTTCAATAAAAAACGTCCGATATGCCTGTGTGCAGGTCAGACGGTCCGACAGAAGCTGGCCAAGCATGCTGGAGAACTACCAGCCGACTGGCTCCCAATCAGTGATTGTTAGTACAGCGGCTGTCAGGTTTTTTTTCATTCAACCCGCTGGATTGAATGGAAAAACGATTAGCGTGTACCAGGCTTTATTCTCTGTGTTCTCAACACTTGAATTTTCTGATCAGGCGGACAATGGGAGTACCCGAATTGGCTACGGCAGCCAAAGGAGATGCACTCCGTCATACAACCCCTGGCAAAAATTATGGAATCACCAGTCCCTGAGGATGTTCCTTCAGTTGTTTATTGTTGTAGAAAAAAAGCAGATCACAGACATGGCCAAAAAATAAAGGCATTTCAAATGGCAACTTTCTGGCTTTAAGAAACACTAAAAGAAATCAAGAAAAATAATTGTGGCCAGTAACAGTTAGATTTATAGAACAAGCACAGGGAATAAATTATGGAATCACTCAATTCTGAGGAAAAAATTATGGAATCATGAAAAACAAACAAACAAAATAACACTCCAACACATCACTAGTACTTTGTTGTACCACCTCTGGCTTTTATAACTGCTTGCAGTCTCTGAGGCATTGACTTAATGAGTGATAAACAGTACTCTTCATCAATCTGGCTCCAGCCTTCTCTGATTGCTGTTGCCAAATCATCTTTGCAGGTTGGAGCCTTGTCATGGACCATTTTCTTTAATTTCCACCACAGATTTTCAATTGGATTGAGATCCGGACTGTTTGCAGGCCATGACATTGACCTTATGTGTCTTTCTTCAAGGAATTTTTTCACAGTTTTTGCTCTATGGCAAGAAGCATTATCATCTTGATAAATTATTTTATCATCCCCAAACATCCTTTCAATAGATGGGATAAGAAAAGTGTCCAAAAGTTCAATGTAAACCTGTGCATTTATTGAAGATTTAATGACAGCCATCTCCCCAGTGCCTTTACCTGACATGCAGCCCCATATCATAATTGACTGTGGAAATTTACATGTTTTCTTCAGACAGTCATCTGCATAAATCTCATTGGAACTGCACCAAGCAAAAGTTCCAGCATCATCACCTTGCCCAATGCAGATTCAAGATTCATCACTGAATATGACTTTCATCCACAGTCCACGATTGCCTTTCCTTAGCCCATTGTAACCTTGTTTTTTGTGTTTAGGTGTTAGAGATGGCTTTCTTTTAGCTTTTCTGTATGTAAATCCCATTTCCTTTAGGCGGTTTCTTACAGTTCGGTCACAGATGTTGACTCCAGTTTCCTTCCATTTGTTCCTCATTTGTTTTGTTGTACATTTTCTGTTTTCAAGGCATATTGCTTTAGGTTTTCTGTCTTGACGCTTTGTTGTCTTCCTTGGTCTACCAGTATGCTTGCCTTTAACCACCTTCCCATGTTGTTTGTATTTGGTCCATGTTTTAGACACAGCCGACTGTGAACAACCAACATCTTGTGCAACACTGCGTGATGATTTACCCTCTTTACCTACATACTAACAAGCAGATTTAATCTGAGGCAGGTGTTAGTGTTTGTAATGAAAATTTACAGGGTGATTTCATAATTTTTTCCTCAGAAATGAGTGATTCCATAATTTATTCCCTGTGCTTGTTCTATAAATATGTTACTGGCCACCACAATTATTTTTCTTGATTTCTTTTAGTGTTTCTTAAAGCCAGAAAGTTGCCATTTGAAATGCCTTTAGTTTTTGGCCATGTCTGTGATCTGAACAACTGAAGGAACATCCTCAGGGACTGGTGATTCCATAATTTTTGCCAGGGGTTGTACTAGTGGAAATGTTGCTTGCTAATGTGGTGGCTATGACAGCTATTGAGACTGCAAACAAATGTCAGCCAGAGTTTGAGTAAAAATAAAACACATGAACAAGCGAAGCACACTAGATTTTGGGTAAAGTCCAAAAGATGGACTGAGACACCTAGAGAAATAATTCAAAGTTAAGAAAATTAGAGTCTTGTACTTCAGGGCAAAGCTATATTAGAACTTGAATCTTCCAATAGCAACATGGACTGGTTTTCACAGGAAAAAGGCAAGATTTTACAGGTAGACAGTGGCCATTAGAAGTGCTTGAAAATATTTGTCTTTTTCAAAGTGTATTCTTAAACTTGCTGATTTTTGTTCCTCCGGTTTGCTCTGTCTCTGACATAGTCATGTTGTACACAGAATAGGAAGAGCCAGTTATACAAGTGTCAGAGCAGACAGTGCTTTGCCGGCCGCGCATTCCGTCTGAGAGGAAATAGCTGGTCTGATGTCAGTCACTTGAGAAACCTTTACACCTCTGTGCTCATTTACTGCCAGAATGTAGCAGGTTTGCTTCTGCATTGTGAAGATCATCTGTCAACACTTTAAGATATTCTCCTTTGTTATTAAGCTTGTGCTTCTCTCCACTGTCAAGCTTTTGCCTGTCTTGCCAATTATAGTTAAGGTACAATAGAGTATTCACTGGCTTCCAGTCTCACAGTGGCGGCACAAAAAATGATTTGTAAGTCTTTATTCATCTGAATTTTACAATAGAGGTCCCGAGGAATGCAAATAATCTCTCTAAGGACTCGGCAGATATCCTGCTAAAATGGCAGTGTACCACTTGCTGTCTGCAGTGCATAATGTAACCCTTTACTTGATAAAATATACTGGGGTGACAGAAATTTACAAAGATATTCTAATCAATATTTTAGCAGTTTGTTTTTTTTATTTTTCATAATACATTTTGAACTAGCATCCAAATTATTTCTGTCTTCAAATTTGATTGGAAGCAAGGTTGTAAAGTGAGTAACCTTCTTGCTTTACAACCCTGAGCTACATTTTTATGTAGATATACAATCCACATGGAAGTTGCATGTTTGTGGTGTGTTGACTTGGATTTTATCTACAATCTCTTGATTTGAGCCAGAATCCAAAGTCATTTTGGTAAGTTAGCTTGTGTTTATATCGGCATAAATGATACATTGTCCTCCACAATTTGTCGGCCATGTATATTTGGATAGATTTGAATTGCTTTTCTACCCTGCCAGAGAGTTTTGCTGGCTCCCAAATAAATCATTTCAAACAGGTGTAGCTATTAGCAAGGTGAAGCTTTTAAATTTTAAAAGGGGTACCTCTTGAGTAGTGAATAAAAATTGAAAGTGCTGCTTTTTACAGTAGATATATTTTTTTCAATAGATGAAATAGTTAACTTCAGGTTCAACCTAAATTAGGCATAATCCAAATGACTAATGTCTCATGTAATTGTATGGTAACACCATTTCAAAAGTCACTTTTTAAAGGTGAATTCCAGGAATTTTTTTTCCCTGTGCAGTAGGGCTGTACCTGCACTGCATGGGTTAACTGCTTGTTTTGTAGAGGGTAGAGGATTGCCAGAATATACTTGCCTAATCTGCTGATCCAGCACAAGACCAGTCCCTGGAACTTCTACCCCTCCCAAAAGTCTAGCGGTCTTGTGCAGTGGACTGTTCCTGACGTTTTGTTTTTGCTTTTTTGGGTATGGGAGGCAGAAAAGGGGGTGAGGAGCCAGGCTCTGGAGTAAGGGAGTGCACCATACCTGGTGTCAGTGTGCCCTCCTAGTCCTGAGATGTTACTGGATATAAAGTATAGCCAGGTGTTAGCATAAAGTACCCTCTTTAAAGAAAGAAGGCCGAAATGGGCTTTGTAAGGTGGTTAGTGGTACAAGTAGTCCTCAGTGTGACTCTTAACCCAGCCTCTATAGGCACTTCATATCGCAACCCCCCCCCCCCGCCCCCCCCCCCTGGTTATCGTTGATTAGCAAGAAGGAGATGATGCCAAACAAAGGAGGATGGAAAATATAATGTATATCCTTGTGGACCAGGGGGAGGAGCAAAACAATGAGGAGGAACTTCTCAAAAAAGTTCCAGGTCTTAGTGGTCAAACTGGAGAAGAGAGAGGATGCAGGAATCTGATTACCAAGCCTGAAGGATTTGCCTGTCCTGCAGCCCAACCGATGCATCTGCCGAGGAGTGTCCAGAACCAGCAATGTGATACTTATTAGTATAGGAGAATCAGCGGCCTCAGAAAAGCTACAGGATTTAAAGGAAAATGAGGTCTGTCTCACCCTCAGCCAACAATACCTCAGCAAGAGGATGGCAGCCATGTTTAATAATCAACAAAGCTGTCAGTTTCTCTTCTGACCACCATTACCTCAGAAAATAAGATAGCCATCTTTAACAGTCAGCAATATTTCAGAGAAACTGTCAGTTTTCACACACAGCCATCATTACCTCTAAGAGAGGACGGCAGCCATCCTGAATAGTCAGCAACAATCCTAGGGTAAGTTTTCAGCTTCACACAAGGCTACCATTACAACAAGGGGTGGCTGGCGGTCATTTCTTGAAGGGAATTAGTATATTTCTATATATGCCTCTCAGTGATTTAAGGTGAGGACTCCAGCCAATTATAGTGACTTCTCAGTGAGTCAAGGCAAATCTTGCCAAACATCACTTACGGTCTATAGCTCTCAGTACAGACCTAGTGGTCCCTCATACCTCACCTCAGTCTATCTGGAGTTTGCGCTATAAAGCTAAATGGAGTACATCCACCATTAAGACCAGCAACCAAGGATTGGTGAGGGAGGGTTGTCAAAGCCATTTTATAAATATTACAAAAACAGATACTGCTAAAGCACAAGTTGTAGGGCATCCAATAGAAATAGAATTCATCCTACTCTCTCCTGCTGTTGGAGTTGGTTTCAAATTATGTTCACCTATAAGTGTTTCCAATAATTTCTAAAGTATCACCTTAAAAACAGGATTGACGGACCTAACCAAGATTCACCACTTGTGCACCATCAAAGAAGGGCCCCAATTTAGCTAGCAAAAAACAAAGATTACATTTTGGGGACAATCTCCTCTTAATTATTAGCACTTGTCTCACTATTTATTATAATTTATTACTATAATTATTTATATAATTTAGCAGGGCCACCCCTGGCTCACCAAGGTATTTTGGCTCCCTGTATTTTGTTTTTACATTCTTTTAGCTACACTGTTTGGACTCTGGTGGCAATGGAATCTGGGCCCAGCCACCATTAGTAGTAAAAAAAAAAAATCTCCAGTCTGTTTTGTGACTGCATTGCATAGTAGTAACTTATTGCAAGGTTGTGATCGTACTGTATTTGTATAACCTTGTCTTGTTGACTCACCTTCAGTACACTCAAGGTCATTTTAAACTGGTGTTTTGTTTTGTTTTTTGTGTAAAGGGTGCCAAATTTGCGGCTTCTGCGGGGGGGTGTACTACAAAAATGTACTCTGTTGCGTGGAGAAATTTTCAGCAGTCACTCATAGTAATTTTGAATAAAGGTCGACCGATATATCGATCAGCCAATATTTGGTGTTTTTTACTTAATCGGCATTAGGCCGATTGTGCTGATAAAAAAAGGCAGATATAACTTCAGCGCGACTTGCAAATGACTTCTGTAATAGAAGTCAATGCAAGTTGCCTGAAGTCTTCTGTGGCTTCTCTCCTCTCTGGGCAGCCTGCCAAGTCTGATAAAAGAACCTGAAGAGATGCAATGTTTACACTTATCAAAGAGCTGAACTCTGTGTGTAGAAGTTCTCAGTTTGACCATTTAAAGACCTAAATCTTTTCTGACACTTGTTGCTTACAAGTAAAAATCCTGTATTTTCTGCTAGAAAATCACTTAGAACACCCAAACATTATATATATATATATAAAATTATATATATTTTTATAGGAGACCCTAGGGAATAAAATAGCAGTTGTTGCAATATTTTATGTCACACGGTATTTGTGCAGGGGTCTTTCAAATGCAATTTAAAAAAAAAAAAATACACTAATAAATTTAAAAAAAAAAAACTAAACAGTAAAGTTAGCCCATTTTTTTTCGTCCAAAAGTTTTGATTACCTGTTTTTGTGTATTTAATATTTAAGATATAGTTTGTTTTTTAATCTAAATTCTAAATACAAGTGAACTGATGGAGGTTTGTTTTGTTTAATAAATGTTTAAATGTAAAAAATTTTCTGTATCACTTATTACTTGCTTATTACTTGCTTTCACACTGGAGCGGGCATGCGTTGATGGTAAAACGCTGCTAGTTTTAGCGGCGCTTTACCGTCATTTTAGCGACGCTATTCGGCTGCTAGCGGGGCGCTTATAACCCAGCTAGCGGCTGAGGAAGGGGGTTAAATGCGCCCCTGAAGCACCGCTGCCGAAACGCTTTGCAGGCGCTTCGGCAGTGGTGCGCATTCATTTCAATGGGCAGGAGTGGTGGAGGAGCGGTATACACCGCTCCAAAGATGCTGCTTGCAGGACTTTTTTTTAACATCCTGCCAGCGCATCGCCTCAGTGTGAAAGCACTCGGGCTTTCACACTGAGACTGCAGGGGAGCCGTTTTACAGGCACTATTTTTAGCCCAAAAGCCTATGAAAAACGCCCCAGTGTGAAAGGGGTCTAATTGTTAGATTTTATGAGATGAAGGGGAAAAAAAAAAGAAAAAAAAAATCGGCCTAATATATCGGTCCAAAAAAATCCGCATCACATATCGGCCACCGCGATTTCTAAATATCGGCATCGGCCAGAGAAAAACCCATATCGGTCGACCTCTAATTTTGAAGCCATAACTTGTAGCAGTTACACTCGACTTCCCTGACAGTTTTGTGGCCAGAAAAAAAGGTCAGCTGCAGTCAATAAAAGGTGTTTCCAACTGGCTGTGAGCGCTGATCAAATGCCAGTCAGCTGCTGGTTTTCCAGCATGCCTGTTAGATGCCGGACAGGCTTCTGTACACACTGACCGAATGTTGCCCAGTTTTTCGGGCCCGTGTGTACCAGCCTTAAGGCTGGGTACACAATAGAAGTTTTTGTTTCGTTCAACCCAGCGACTTGACTTGAATGTTTTCTGAGGCTTTGACCTTGAATAAGAATGCAAGTGAGATTAGAACACTTGTTCAGCATACTTGTTTCTACTCAGTGACTCGGAAATGACTGAAGGCAGATGATCATGATGATAGCCAGTCAAATAGCATTTTTAATCCACTGGAGAATTGCTGGCGATATTATGGCATGCTGAATTATATGCTTTACATTATTTTTACTGGGTATATACATCATATGGAACATCCATACTGTTCACAGATTCGGTCTTGAGACCAGATGAAAAGGCTATCCCACACTTTTTATAGTTGTGGAGATAGTCTTAGGGGTGAGATTATTGATATTATGGAAGAGTGAGCTTGATTAAGAACAGACTTTTAGCAACAATTCAGTGAAACACCAGCTTTGTGTCATGCTGTATTTTATCTCCGCAAAGCCATATTTTATACACTTGAGCAGGAGATGGTACCATATAAATATAGTAATTTACTATAAATAATAGTAATATGCTTAAAACGACTGCAGTCTGGTTTCTGTGGGCAATACACACATTAGCTTTCCTTCGGTTTACAGATCAGCTCTGTTATACCTTATTTCCAATTTTGCAGCTAAACAGATAGTTGAAATACATATACTGTATATTGCTGTACCCGACAAAGGATTTTCAGTTCCAGTTATCCAGTCTTGTTACCCGCCATACTGCACAATCTGAGTCAGTATCCACAGTCATCATTTTGGGGGGGGGGGGGTGAGTTATCATGGGCTTCTCTTCCCACTGCACTGTGGAAGAAGCATGTAGATTGCAAGACTGTCAGAACAGATTCGAGAATATTTTGGACAGGCGAAGACAGTTCAAATGAAAATATATCTAACCAGTGTTGAGCTTTTCAAATGAAGTTATGCTTTTAAGAGTTACTCCAAGGAAAAAAAGCTTTTACTGGAAGGTTTGGAAGGCAGAAATGTATTCCTTAGGCTAAGATCACTCATTTTATGTGCAATTTCATGCAGGGTCATTGTGATCAACAGGCATTTAAATACTCAATGATACATAATTGAAAAACTGAAATGTTTTTTTTTCAACATATACACATCACGTAGAAGTGAAATAATACCTATTGAAACAATAGCTAACCTGTGTACATGGTTAGTGTGAATAGGCCTAGACGAGAATGACAGCTGGGGACCAGGGTGAACTAAAAAATTTTAAAAAAAGAAAAAACATGTTTAAAACACCTTTTACATTGCAAAGAGGGTGAGGGGCAAAGGTTTGCTTTAAAGCAATAATGTACAAATAAATGAATGCAATGCTGCAGCTTTGTTCCGGGTACCATAAAGTTTCTGTTCTCATATTGTCTGCATTGTCCTGATCTTTTGTCATGTTATCTGGCCATGTCCAAGAAAAAAACATTTGTCTTGATTAGAAACTCAACCCCAACTTCCAGGAATAGATTTGTAATCTTTAATGCTGGCACAACTTTAGCAAAACTACAACCGTTAAAAAAAAAAAAAAAAAAAAAAAACTAATTTAATATTTTCAAAAGTTCCTGAAATTCCCCATCTTTGTAGTTGTTCCTGGTAATATAATACAAAGAGGGTGTGGTCTGGACATGGTGGAGTGAAAACTCCCCATGCCTAAGCTCCTGACTCCCAATTGGCCTACACCAACTTCTCATCAGCCTGCACCACTAAGAGGAAAAGGGCTACAGGATCACACAAAGCACTTACTGAATCTGAGAATAAACGATTCTTCCCCAGCAATCAGAAGACAAAAGCTTCTAGCACCCGGGCTAGCGTGGCAATCGCACATGGTGGCACGTCAAAACCCGCTGGCAACCTGGGATACTTGGGGATCACTCGGTCCCTTTTTAATCTCTCGCAGTATTGCCCCTGAGCGAGGAAGTAGAGGACCTGCGAGACATGATACAGGCTCTCCCCACTGAAGCGGATATGGAAGCGATTGGAGGAGACCCATAAGCAGGATCTGCAGCTGATTCGATCAGAGGTGCAACAGCTCACAGACCACGTCTCAATTGGTGAGATGTCAACTGCTACCCTGAAACAGAGTGGTGGCTCTGGAACAGGTCCAGGCTTCCCACACAAACCAGATTCTGGGTATGCAAATGCCGCTGGAAGACCAGAGGCTTCAGAAAAATCTGCAGCTCTGGGGCATTCCAGAAGCCATGGGGCCCAAACACCTTCATGACACTGGGACAGCCATTTTACACAAAGCACTAGACATTCCCATTCCACCTAACCATCCGGAAGGATAATACCTCCTTCTCTTTGTACTGATATGCTGACCTTCCTGGTCTCTTTTCTTTCCTCAAGATTGAACCTTTCTCCATCTGTCTGGTTGCGGTTGTTCCCAGGTAGGAACCTGCGCTCTAACCTCCAATTTTGTCCAGGACTGCTGCCCCAAGCACCTAGACCCAATGGGTGCCTCGCACCCTGGTACCTTTCAATGATCGAGAAACAATTATCTTTATATCGTTTTGTACCATAATATCCTATTCTCTTCTGTAGGCTTAAGGTTGATCCATCCATGAGACTCATAAACATCATTTCACGTATATAGGTTATATATGACATCTGGCGGTGAAGCTTCTACTTTACCTGTGTACGGTCCCCCTCTTTTTGGAGACTCCCACACATGGGTTTTGATGTGTTATCTCTGGCTACTTGTATATGTTAGCCAATTGCTGTATATGTCATTTATGTAAGCCACTTTCTCTAATCATAGGTGCTGATATTAGATGGTTTTATTGTTTTGTATACAGTGCCTTGCAAATGTATTGACCCTCCTTGGCATTTTTCATGTTTTGTTGCCTCACAACCTGGAATTAACATGGATTGTTTGAGGATTTGTATCATTTAATTTACAGAACATGCCCACAACTTTGAAGATTTTTTTTTTTATTATGAAGCAAACAAAAAATTAGGACAAGATAACAGAAAAGTCAATGTGCATAACTATTCACCCCCCTAAAGTCAATACTTTGTAGAGCCACCTTTTGCGGCTATCAAAGCTCCTTCAAGTTGGATGGTTTGCGCTTGTGAACAGCAATCTTTAAGTCTGACCACATATTTTCTATGGGATTGAGGTCTGGGCTTTGACTAGGCCATTCCAACACATATACATGTTTCCCCTTAAACCACTCAAGTGTTGCTTTAGCAGTGTGTTTGGGGTCATTGTCCTGCTGGAAGTTGAACCTCCGTCCTAGCCTCAAATCACACACACAGTGGTACAGGTTTTGCTCAAGAATATCCCTGTATTTGGCACCATCCATTTTTCCCTAAACTCTGACCAGTTTCCCCATCCCAACTGCTGAAAAACATCCCCACAGCATGATACTGCCACCACCATGTTTCACTGTGGGGATGGTGTTCTTTGGGTGATGTGATGTGTTGGGCTTGCACCAGACATAGCCTTTTCTTTGATGGCCACAATGTTCAATTTTAGTCTCATCAGACCAAAGCACCTTCCTCCATACATTTTGGGAGTCTCCCGCATGCCTTTTCGCAAACTCAAATTGTGCCATTTTGTTTTTTGCTGAAAGTAATGGCTTTCTTCTGGCCACTCTGCCATAAAGCCCAACTCTATGGAGCGTACAGCTTATTGTCGTCCTATGTACAGATACTCCAGCCTCTGCTGTGGAACTCTGCAGCTCCTCCAGGGTTGCCTTAGGTCTCTGTGCTGCCTCTCTGATTATGCCCTCCTTGCCCGGTCCGTGAGTTTTGGTGTGTGGCCGTCTCTTGGCAGGTTTGCTTTTGTGCCATGTTCTTTCCATTTGGTTATGATAGATTTGATGGTGCTCCTAGGGATCATCACAGATTTGGATATTTTTATAACCTAACCCTGACTTGTACTTCAACATAGTCCCTTACTTGTTTGGAGAGTTCCTTGGTCTTCATGACAGTATTTGGTTAGTGGTGCCTCTTGCTTAGGTGTTGCAGCCTCAGGGGCATTTCAAAAAAAGGTGTGTGTGTGTATATGTAATTGCAGATCATGAGACACTTAGATTGCACACAGTTGGACATCATTTCACTAATTATGTGACTTCTGAAAGTAATTGGTTGCACCAGAGCTTTTTATGGGCTTCATAACAAAGGGGGTGAATACATACACACATGCCAGTTATCAGTTTTTTATTTCTGAAAAATCTCGCAGGATTTCTACGACGCTGCCCGTTGCGATGGCAACCGGAGCTGTTGACGGCGCTCCGATTTGAGTTTACTGCGCATGCGCGAGATCGGGGATAGAACGAGCGGTGCATGCTGGTCGATAAGCAGCACTGTATCCCGGAAGAGGATGCCTGTGGGCTTCACATGCCCACAGGCAAGATGACAACCGGCAACATGAAAATTTATAACTTTTTTTTTTTTGGAGAAAACTGATAGCACGCTCTAAAAACGGAAGTTCAAAATTTAAATGTATTAATCATTGTCATTTTGCCAAAAAAAAAATAATGTGGAGACAGTGAAACCCCTCTTTAAGTCCCCTTACATTTAGAGAGATCAGTTTAGTTAACAATGCCATCTGGGATGACAGGATGGATCATAAATTGTGTACCTCAATAAGACCCAATGAAGGAAAGGGAAGAAAAAAATGAAGGGGGGGGGGGGGGGGTAGTGAGAAAGGTTACCACAAAAAAAAAAAAAAAAAAAAAAGATGTTTGAGGAGTCAAGGAAACAATCCAAAAGCACTCACTCAAGGGTGACACCCAAGCCACGTGAGTGCAAGCCTATGTAAGGATAAGGTTGAGCAAAGCTAAGAGGGAATTACCCTGCTCCTAACAAGGGCCATGCTGTGCATTGTAAACAAAAGGCCAACATTCCAAGACATAATCTGAGTAGAAGGCAAACTGAAAAAAGGTCAAACAAGCCCAGAGCAGTTATATCATACCGAAAATACTTTTAAAGGTCATCACTATTATATTGATATTACAAATAGCTTCATCGGCATCTCCTGTCTACAGTGCCTTGCAAAAGTATTCACCCCCCTTGGCTTTTTAAATATTTTGTTACATTACAGCCTTTAGTTCAATGTTTTTTTTAATCTGAATTATATGTGATGGATTAGAACACAGTAGTCTAAGTTGGTGAAGTAAAATTAGAAAAATATATATACATAAAACTATTTTTCAGAAATAAAAAAAATAATTGGCATGTGCGTATGTATTCACCCTCTTTGTTATGAAGCCCATAAAAAGCTCTGGTGCAACCAATTACCTTCAGAAGTCACATAATTAGTGAAATGATGTCCGCCTGTGTGCAATCTAAGTGTCACATGATCTGTCATTACATATACACACCTTTTTAAAAGGCCCCAGAGGCTGTAACACCTAAGCAAGAGGCACCACTAACCAAACACTGCCATAAATACCAAGGAACTCTCCAAACAAGTGAGGGACAATGTTTGTTGTTGAGAAGTGCAAGTCAGGGTTAGGTTATAAAAAAAAAATATCCAAATCTTTGATGATCCCTAGGTGCACCATCAAATCTATCATAACCAAATGGAAAGAACATGGCACAACAGCAAACCTGCAAAGAGACGGCCGCACACCAAAACTCACGGGGAGAGAGGCAGCACAGAGACCTAAGGTAACCCTGGAGGAGCTGCAGAGTTCCACAGCAGTGGAGTATCTGTACATAAGACGACAATAAGCCGTACGCTCCATAAAGTTGGGCTTTATGGCAGAGTGGCCAGAAGAAAGCCATTGCTTTCAACAAGAAACAAAATAGCACGTTTTGAGGCATGTGGGAGACTCCCAAAATGTATGGAGGAAGGTGCTCTGGTGAGACTAAAATGTAACTTTTTGGCCATCAAAGAAAACGCTATGTCTGGCGCAAACCCAACACATCACATCACCCAAAGAACACCAGCAGACGGGACTGGGAAACTGATCAGAGTTGAGGGAAAGATGGATGGTGCTAAATACAGGGCTATAACGGCCTACCTTGCAAAATAGGTTATAATGAGTATCAGTACCATCATCCCTGGCTCATCTCATCTAAAGTCTTACGGAATCCACTTGCTTAGACTGTGTGGTATTTCCCTTTATGATGATATGTAGTGATGTTGTTTGTAGTTGCAATTGTAATTGTATTTTTATCATGATTTTCTATTCAAATTGAAATTTTTTAATATTTTAACTCTTCCTGATACCTATTATTACACACCACTATTGAGTACCGGAATAGTCCCACTTTTCCTATTTTGAGAGGTTGTGACGGGAGTTGACAGTGGCAGCAACTGCAACTACGTCTCTATCTTCTCATCCCCGTTAATTGTGCTAAATACAGGGATATTCTTGAGCAAAACCTGTACCAAGCTGGGTGTGATTTGAGGCTAGGACGGAGGTTCACCTTCCAGCAGGAAAATGACCCCAAACACACTGCTAAAGCAACAATTGAGTGGTTTAAGGGGAAACGTAAATGTGTTGGAATGGCCTAGTCAAAGCCCAGACCTCAATCCTAAATAAAATCTGTGGTCAGACTTAAATTGCTGCTCTCAAGCGCAAACCATCCTACTTGAAGGAGCTGTAGCAGTTTTGTGAGGAGGAATGGGCAAAAATCCCAGTGGTAAGATGTGGCAAACTCTCATAGAGACTATACAAAGCGACTTGGAGCTGTGAGAGCCGCAAAAGGTGGCTCTACAAAGTATTGACTTTATGGGGTGAATGGTTATGCACATTGACTTTTTCTGTTATTTTGTCTTATTTGTTGTTTGCTTCACAATAAAAAAAAAACATCTTCAAAGTTGTGGGCATGTTCTGTAAATTAAATGATGCAAATCCTGTTAATTCCAGGTTGTGAGGCAACAAAACACAAAAAATACCAGGGGAGGGGGGTGAATACTTTTGCAAGGCACTTATTTGATAAACTTTCCCCCTCTCCTAAACAGGATCAAACACGATCTGGCTACCTGGCAAAGAGTAACTTTCTCCTGATTTGGCAGATGTGACATCATAAAAATGAATATTATGCCTGCTACAAGCTCTTCCTGACCATATTGCAACTTCATTTTTGAGAGCTATCACCAGGACTTTTACTCACTTTCTCTGGGATCGTAAACCAACACAACTTTCCCAATGAATTCTATGTCTCTCAAAACTAAATGGTGGCATGGCGTTACTTGACATCATAATTTATCAGGCTGCTTGTCACTTAAATAGGATAATTGACTTGTGCTGTAACGGTACCCTCAAACAACTGGTGTCCATTGAACAGACTGTTTCTATTGTTCCATTATACATCCTCCCGTGGTGCTTGGAAAGGGTCACTCAAAATCTTAGATCAAAATAAGAATTAGGGAAACCTGGCACATTTATTCAAAGGTTTTTAAGTATAAACTGTTCTCTCCATATCCCTCATCATTGTTTCTGATTATTGACAACCCAACCTTCAGCCCTGGCTTTAACGACCCATGTCTAACAGCTCTGTTGCATCAAAAATTATTTCAGGCTAGGCACTTTATAGTATCGAGCAAATGACCCTGTATGGCTGAGATGGCCTCACACCCTACATTGTCTAATCTGAATTTTTGGTGTAAATTAGAACAATCACATTATCTCGCCTCCCTACCGCCAGCTGAATCATTCACACTTAATCTTACGCAGTTTGAGCAATTATGTGACTCTTGACACCTTTACATCATTCTATCTATTTGATGTACCGATTACTCAATTCTCCCCCTGGTAGATTTTCAAGCTTTCTCATACTTCTAGATGGGAGTGGGATCTTCAGCCTAGTCTCACACAAACACAGATATAGAATATTCCTCTTTACATATAAAACTGCTATCTGTTCCAAGTATCAGGAGTCTGTATGTATTTAAAATTTTGACTAGATGGTACTATACTCCCTATAGACTGTTGGAGATGTAGAGAAGCAGTTGGAATAGTAACTTCCAAGCTTCGCACCTTTAAGTTGGAGATGCGTTGCATCACACAAAAGTTCACGGACATGAACTGCTTTGGGAACCTTTCTTTTTTTTTTTTTTGCATCACACTATCCTTAGCTCTGCCTATGCGCTTGATTGTGCCACTTTTTATCAGTGCAACAAGAAGCTATATTATGGTTTTCTGGGGAAAGCAGCAGGCATCCTCAACTATCACCTGGCTGACCAGAATATGAGAAATTTAGGAAATGGAGCACCTGGTGGTTACAGAGCGGGGCACACAAGATACTTTTCTGAAAAACTGGTTTTCTTGGCACATGAATGTTTTGAGGAGTCCCCATGGAATGGACCTCCCTGTCATTACCCCTTTTTTTCACCCCAATTAAGGTTTTAACTGGGGCAATAGTACACTATCCCACCAGACACAAGTGTACCAGTTTTTCTATGTCAGACTTAAGCCTGCCGCTGGCTATTGCTGTAGATTCCATTCAGCTACCCATGACAGGATGTGATTTAATTTTTCCTAACAGTCGTTGTGTATACCCTTTGTACCCTGGTATTTTTTTTTTCTTTCTTTATTAAATAATTATTAAAAAAAACATTGGGAGCCCATGTTTGCATGGAGATGTCAGTGAGAAGTACAATCACTTATAATTAGCGTTGCAAAAAAACGTTTTTCCATTTCACAAACTCTTCCTCCTGTGTTATGTTGCAGCCAGGTCTAAATCTTTGCTTGAAACAGGCTTTTGACCATGGATCAAAATTGAGTGGTGGGTAAACAGTGACATTAACTGCAGCGTTTAAACCTTCTTCTACAATTATCATTACAAATGATATATATGAAGCAAGATTCTGTTTGAGTTAATGTATGCAAATTTCTGTTTTCTTGTACAGAAATCGTAGTTTTTATACAGCCCAAGTTATATATTATTTCATTAACCTCCAGTAGCTGAGCTTGTGATCAAACATCAGTTGTTGTATCACACAGAATGAGATGTTTAGTGATGTCTATTCTGTAAGAATTTTGCATTGTTTTTTTTCTGCAGCTTGAAAATAATGTGTATACGTGCAGTATGTATATACAGCATAAAAACATTTTATATATGCATTATTTTGGGGAAATTGTTTCTGTGCAGGGTATAACAATGTCATTGCTTTAAATTATAGCATATATTTTGGAAAGTAGTCACCTTATCTCACAAGACTAATTGGGAACATTTTCAAGACATAACTACATTAATAGTAGGGCACTTTTGAATTAAAACAGAACTCCAGCTCAATTTGAACTACACATATCCAAACTGCCTTATCTTCCAAATATTTGTGATTTAAACAACCATTTCACACCTTATGAATAAATTATGACACCTCAATTCAGAGTCTGCAGCTCTGCAACTTACCCTGCCTCCCTTACCTGTAAATCAGCCTAAGAACCTCCCCCATCTAGGCCTTAGTGTCTGAAACATGTTAGGAAATTATGGCACTGTGCAGTGAAGTAGATCCTCACAGCGTGTAACTGTTCAATAGCAATCTGGTTTATAGTTGATTTCAGAAAGTATAAAGATTGATTTCAGTAATTATATATTCATTACCCTAAAACGCATTCAGTGAATATTTTTTTCGTGGAATAAATGGCTTCTTCTTTTTTTTTCTCCCAGAGTTACAATATAAGATCAAAAAGAGGGATCACATGAATATTGATGCATATTGAAAGTATACTATGTTCTACTGTCCCCATATCAGTTCTTTAGATGATAAAGCTGCAGTAGACCGTTGGTCTAAAGGCAGACACACACCCAAGTTACTTATTACCTCACATTTTTCATTTACAGATGTGTGTTTAGGTTTTATTAAGCTATGCTCCAGTTTATATGTGTGTTTTCTTAAAAATTGTTGATCAACAGTGGTTGATTACATTTTTTTGACCACTTGAATTACTTTAGGTACTTCAAAATTGAAAGTCGTGTAATATTAGGAAAAGTATTTCACTAAAAGTCCTGTGATATTAAGAAAAAGTATTCAACTTATTTAGTTTTTTAAAAAAAATTAAACTGAAGTTTGTTGCCATTTCTGAGACACAAATTGATCCTGACGGCCTTTTGTCAATAGTCTTCTAATGTGCCTGTGTTCTAATACAGCAGCATGGAAAATCCAGTCGGCTCCCTTTGTTTCTAAGTGATGTATATAGAAAATGCCAGCCAATCCACAAAGCTCAGTCTGAGCCTACAAGTACTTGAGAGAACATTATTAAAGATTAATTTTAAAATGTGTATCCTGTACTAAATAATTTAATTACTATCCATTCTGGCGTGAATGAGCACTGCTTGTGTTAAAGACCCTGCTTTGCTTTCCTTGCCACTTCCATTCACTCTTCATTCTGATGTTATCTTAGAATGTTGCTGTCATAGACCCCACCCCCTCAACCCCTCAACCTAGATGATTAGGTTTGCCATGCATGACCCAGCCTTTTCCTAAATCCAGCAAAGCAATTACTGTAGATACTTTGAGGATCAGCTTGTGTAATAATTCTAGCTCAGAAGTGCTCATTCAGATTTGGGCATGCTTCTCATTAAGAAGAGTGAAAGCAAGTACTTGTGCATATATGTCTTTTCTGCACACTAGTACAATGAGCTTCCAGCGGTTTTGCAAGCAAGCAAAAATGTCTTTCTGACTGTGGTCACCCTTAGGTTGAGTTGTGACCATGCTTGAACTAGGATGAAGTTTTAATGGTAATGGTAAAATGCATGGTATAGGAACTTTAGCTCCCACAATGTTCACCCCAGGAACCATAAAGATAAGCAACATCCCATGTTGCTGTTTAACATGGCAACTCCCACCAAATATTAAATATTTGCTTTTGGGTGGAGATATCAACGTTCTTCTACGGCTCTTTCCATGTCTTTTAGATTATACCTCCTAAGACAGCACTTTAGACAAGAAAAAATGTCCAAAAGTAATGGCGGATAAGAGTGAAATATTAATGGAGTACACCTGAAGCAATCATGCCCTGTTAATGCCTTGACCTTGGAAAGCAATATACAAGAAGGTGGCATTGTAAAGTCGTGCGCTTCTTATGAATATGGATGTGCTACTTGATAATAATGAATGTGGCACTGTCATGCATGCACTACAAGATAATGTTGTGCCCTCTTTTGTCTACAGGTTGATAAAAATTAAGGAGTGGGTGGACAAGCATGACCCGGGCGCTTTGGTCATCCCTTTTAGCGGGGCCTTGGAACTGAAGCTGCAAGACATGAGTGATGAGGAGAAGCAGAAGTATCTGGAAGAGAATGTGACACAAAGGTTAATTAGCATTCATTTTCCCCACACTTTATTATCAACTATTTCCTTGCTGTAATTTAATTGCTTGCACTGATAGAATAATAAATGACAGCGTAATTACCATTATAAAGAGGGAATCTTCTCCTTTCTTTATCATGAGACAGAGTTGAAAAGATTTATTTTAAATTAAGCTTTTAACTGTCATCTGTCATCAGAGTGCTGTGTTTTTAATTATAGTATGGGGGGGGGGGGCAAAGAAGGGGGGGTTACCTTAGAGGGCTACAATCAACCCAAAAATCCTTTCGTCATGCTATAGTAAAAATAAGATCCTATTTAAAAAAAAAAAAAAATTCTATATTTTATTTCACCATAAACATAGTAAGATAGACTGGTAAATGTTGCTGTTAGCAACCTGCATCAGGTAAGTGAAATGCCCACATAGAAAGTTACCATTGAGGGGTTATTTTGATATAATCTGAATCTTTTGGGGATACAAGGGGTTAAGTTAACTTAGTATTTTGCCAGGTGGCACTTAACCAGCTCCTCTCGTAAACATGCCGATTCCTGGTATCTAGTAGTGATGTTGTAAGCCCATCCCCTCACTTGCTGATAATTGATCAGTCTCTTTTTTTTTTTCTGTTGCAGCGTCTTGACCAAGATTATTAAAACCGGATATGCTGCACTGCAGCTTGAATACTTCTTCACTGCAGGCCCCGATGAAGTGAGAGCATGGACCATCAGGGTAAGACTTTGACTTTATTCATCAGCACCCTCCCATCCCCCCACCCCCACTTGCGAATTCAGATTGATATCAGGCACTTGGGTAGTCTGTCATGATGGAGGATAGCTAGTCATTACACAAGCTTTTTTTTTTTTTTTCCCCCTCGTGTCCAGGATAACTTTAATTATTTGAGAGCTGCTGAACAGTAAAAGTGGAGCAGCATTGATTGAGGCAGGTAACAATTGATTCTGCCTATTACACAGTCTATATTTCTTCATTCTGTTGAACCTGGATACCCCCCCTCCTGCAAGCTTAGATAAGAAACGCAAGCTTTGTACTTGGTTAATCTGTGTGACCGAGGTTCTTCTCCAGTTAAATTGATGCTGCTCTTCATTCTGTATTCACTAACTTTGTTTGGTTTGTGGGTGTTTAAGTCCTCCCTTCTTGTATTTTTTTTTTTTTTTATCAGCCCCCAATTCTTCTCCTGGGTTATATTTTCAGCTGTGAAAGCAATATAACATCATTACACTCCTTGCAGATGCACAGCTGGTTTCCAAAACGTAAAGCCAGTGTGTAATAATTCATCTCTCTAAGTGGTTTATAATTTAAGAGGTAGACTTTGTTCTGATAATGCTATACATTCCATCCTGACACTAATAAAAAAAAAAAAAGATGATCTGGGTTTAAAACATTGATATGCGCTGATTGCGCCCGTGGCGACTGGCTAATTTGCTCCCACAGGACAATAAAGAGTGGAGCGGTGTTGCTTTTAAATGGAAAATACCCTGTGTGTGATGGCTCCTATTATTCCCACATACATTGAAGCATATGTAGCTACAAATTATGTATTACAAAATATATAATTATTACAGGAACACACAAAGACTTCAGCATTCCTTTGATTTCCATCAAAGACATAGAATTTCTAGAGAGAAGCTGCACAAATTTAAATCAGATTTTTTTTTTCTTTTTCCCTGCTGCCATGTAGGTTTATGCCTCAAAAATTTATGCCGAGTCTCTCAGCTGTGATAGGGTTAGAGGTGGCTATAAAAATTCATCACATATACATATATTTTGCTAACAACACTGTGAGTCTGTTGTGATAGTTTGATAGTTCAGTAATTATTTATTTTGATACACATATATCTACAAAGACACATTAATACATAACACACAAGTACACAAACAAAAGAAAAATTATATATATTCTAGAATTTATTTTTTATAATGTTTCTCTAATTAAATTGTGCCTTTATACAGGACGTAAATGTAAGGTAAATCACCACCATAAATTCCACAATTGTAAAAGAGCAAAATGCATAAATAACATTTTTTTTTTATAGAGTGGACGCTTCAGTTGTCATAGTGTGTTGATTTATATGGTTTGGTCACTTTAATGGTGTTTCAGTGATCGTTATACCACTGTGATATTCAATAATTACAGCATGGAAAGTTTAAAACACTTTGAAAATTAACAGAAAATACAATACAACGTTGATGTTTCAAAGTGCTATTTATTTAAGCTTTAAGACATTTACTATTAGCGAGGAATTGTGAATGACTGGGCAATTGTTTTGTGTCGTCTGCTGGTTATAGGATCCTGGCAGAGTCAATATTCTGTAATTTGAAAGACCCACATTTTGAAGGAATAATAGCCTTTATTAGTAGTTTTCCTGTTTGTGATATAAATGTCATCTGCTGACACAGTTTCTTCACAGAGCCATATCGCATGTTCCTCCTCTTTGCTAAGCAAGTCCAGTTTTTGTAACCTCATGTTGTACAGTAAACTTGTGGCAAGCATTCCGTGTGAGGAAAATTAATTTTCAGAATTTTGGAGACATTGAGGTTGATTTGCTAAAAACGTTGAGAATGTTCACGCAATAATTTGTGTGGATATTCACTTCAGTTAACCAATGATGTGTGTGTGTATATGTGTGTATGTGTATATATATATATATATATATATATATATATATATATATATATATATATATATATATATTTAGGTAAATAAGGATTTTCTTTTCACATGATTGGATAAACATAAATAATAATAAAAGTGAAAATGTGTGAACGCTCTTTAATCAGCTACATTGTATTCACAACTTTGTCTATATAGATTTAAAAAAGGATTATTACTTTTGGTAATGGATTTTGAAGATGCTGCCATTAATAAACACATTCAGGCTTAAATACATTCCCTGTGCTGAGCTTAAACAGTGAACAAATTAGTCAGGCCCTTAACCAAGGTAGGCCACAAATTTCCTTCTGTGCTATTCATAGCTGTAATTAGAGGTTTAATAAACCAGAGTGAAAATAAGATGCCTAAAATATATTGTAGAACAGTCTTTTAAGTCGAAGGTTGATTTTCTTTTTAAACATTAAAAAAAAACAACTTTAAAGGATGTGCATGCATACATTCTTTATTCTTCTCAATTCCTTATGCCCTGATGTGGATTTGGACGTTTTTTCTTTAAAAACAGCCTCTGTTGTCTAAAGTTTAAAGACTAAAGTTTCAGTTTCTGAATATTGTTTCTATACAGCATTATACAGAACTATGTAAAATATCATACTTTAACCATTGGAGTAAATAGTAATATATTAAAGTGCAGAATGAAATATCTTAGCAACCTGGACGAGAATGTTAAAAACTTTGGCAATAAAATGTATTCATAAAATAACGAATAAAAAGTATATACACAAACTGTTGAAGAGCTATCCAAATGTACTTGGTTTCAAACATGGTGCACAACACATTGGAAAGGTGTGTGTGTGTGTGGAGGAAGACCAAGCAGTTTTATTTAGGGCCCCAGTGAAGAAAAATGAAGGTTGGTTCTAATAAAAAGACTGATTGCATTCAGCCTAATCCTAATGTGCTCAGATATTTAGAAAGGTAAGCATCAGTGACTATCTATATTAGTCCAATATATCTTGTATTGTAAAAACTGTGCTTTGCCATGCCATGAAACCAAGACGCTTCATACGCATTATTAGGCAGCATTAGGTCAGTGTTATTTCTCATACGTGAGTGGTGTGCAGGGGAGCTGCATGGCCTATGGTGTCACAGCTATCTGTCATCACCAAAGACAGTGTATGTGTCCCTGAAAATGAGTCCTAATTTCTTGATTTCTATTTTTTGTTTTAATAATTTGAGTTTGTAATCATGAGACTTGAAAAACAAAAATCTGATCTGGGATCTTGTCACTTAAAAGTAGGGCAGCATATTCTTTATACAATAAGATGTGCACTCTGAGATCTGGAAACCTAGTTATAAATGTTAACTTTTTCCTAAAGGCTACATTACCAAAATTTTCAAAAAATGTGTGTTTATACAGTAAACCACAAAAGTGGAGGGGAGGAATCAAACAAGAACACCACATCCCAATAACAAATAACAAACAGGAAAAGGGACTTGAGGCCAATAGGCCACTGGATTTTTAAGGTGTTCAGTAAACAAGTTAAAATTTACATCATAATGATAAAAAAATATATATTTTATTTATGAATCTTTCATGTCCTTTTTAAAGAGTCATAAATAAAATATATCTTTTTTTATCATTATGATGTAAATTTTAACTTGTTTACTGAACACCTTAAAAATCTCGTGGCCTATTGGCCTCAAGTCCCTTTTCCTGTTTGTTGTGTGTTTATACAGCGTATGTGTATATCTATTTTATTTATTATCGATCTATATATATAGAGATATCTCTCTCTCTTCCTATCTATCTATTTATATTTATTTATATATATATATTTATTTATTTTTTTATTTTTTTATTTGGTAGTATAGACTGACATTTTAAGACAACTACTTCTCTTTCTAAAAATGAGTTGCTGTTCATTTTAGATCTCAAATTATCACTGCCTTTAGTGTTTCCTGTTGGAAGATCTAGATATGTGTTTTTTTTTGTTTTTTTTTTTCATTCAAAACGGCCAGTGTGAAATAAACATGTTTATATTGTACAAAAGTAGCCTGTGAAGGCCATCATTTGGAAGGATGAATTTGAGGTCAAATCTACTGCTTGTTTAATGAAAAAAAAAAAAGTTGTGGTTTGTATAAAATCAACACAGTGTGAAAAGCGTTCTGCACAGAGATATGTATGAATGTATTCCTGCATACTGGTACTATTTGCCATTAATAGAGATGATTTTCTTAACCACCTGGTGCTATGCATTAACTGACTGTGAGGCCAACCTGTTAACAGCGCTCAGGCAGTCCCAGCCAGGTCCAGATTTACATGAGCTGACAGATCCACCCCTCCTGTAATCCGTCTTGCCGAACAATTCATTTTCCTCTGCTTTTCTTTTTGACAGAAAGGGACAAAGGCTCCTCAGGCTGCAGGGAAGATTCACACAGATTTTGAGAAGGGATTCATTATGGCGGAGGTAATGAAATTTGACGATTTCAAAGAAGAAGGCTCGGAAGGAGCTGTCAAGGTGAGTCCTCGCTGCTTAGTGTTAGAGGACAGCCCCCTCCCCATGGAGAGGCCTGGTCTTGAGGCTTGGGAATGTGGCTGTCACCTTTCCTAGGCTAAAATCTTCCTGTTTGCAATCCTCTCCATGAGCTGGAAAAGAGCTGACTTTTCCATAGGCCCATGACACAATGACAAGGCTGGAATTTTTTTAAAGAAATTTAATCTTACACCATATATCTTTCTAGTAGCAGTAAATTAAAAAATTATACAACAAGGGTTACCATATCCACCATAAATAAATGCAAATCTATAGTCTTTTTCACATTTTTTATTTTTTATATGGTATTTTTATATGTGTCAAAATGTAAGAAATTAAGGTTCACTGTTCGATTTCCTTATGGGAAAAACATTTTAAAACAAAAACTTTTTTACAAAGGCCCCAGGGTCACAACATACATACACATTTTAGTGTAGTGGCACCAGGATTTTGTATGAACCATGTGTTTGATACCAGCATGGGATCAGTCATTAGGAGACCGATCTCAAAAAGACTGATAGGAAACAAATTTGTAAATGCCTGGTTCCTAGCATGTGGATACCGCATAGTTCAGCCCAACCTTTCTTAACCTTTTTTAACATGGAGGAACCCTTGAAATAACTTTAAAGTCTCACCTGCAAATTATTATATCTATAGCTCATGGTACATTAGTGTGATGGTTACTGTGAACAATGTTTCTTACTTTTGTGGTCTTTGGAAAGAATTCCCTCTTGCATATAGCTAAAAAGGTCATTGCTGTCTGTGAGAACATAGGGGTAGAAGTTGCTTATTGCTCAAGGAACCCCTAGAAACTTCTGGATGAACCGTAAAGGGTAAGTTCATCTTTACAGAAAAATCTGTAAGGTGAACATACACTGGACCCCCTTCCCATCGCACCCAGCCCCTGAGTCCCGCAATCTCCAGCACTGACACATGGGATAGCCGCTTTACCGGTCCGGGGATCTGAAATCCCCCACAGCTTAATCTCCTAAATTTACGTAAAGGAGGCATTCTAATTTGTCAGAGTCATCACATGGGCGTAGCCCGTCTTGGAGAAGAGGAGAGAAAGCCACGGGGATTTCAAATCCCCTGACCGGTAAAGTGACTATAGGATGTGTCAGTGCAGGAGATCACCGGCCTCAGGTACAGCGGGACCGAGTGCAATGGGGAAGGGGGTCCAGTGTAAGTTCACCTTACAGATTTTCTGTAAAGGTGAACTTACACTTTAAGGTTCTACGGAATCCTGGTAAAAGATGGTATATCAAATATCAATATTAATATCAGGGTTATTATAAAGGGAAAGAGGTATATTTTACAAACTTTAATGGTATGACATCCAGATAGTTGGTTGTCATACCATTGGTTCTTGGCAACTGCTGACATAATTTATTTTCCACACTTCTAGTCAGATGCATATCTATGCTAGTAGATAATTGAACACAAAAGTACATTTTCAGTTATTTGTGGAGTGGCTGACTCTCCCACTAACATAAATCCCTTGAGAGAGCTGTTCCATGGTAATTGTCCTGCCCACCTTAAGCTGGCTTATCCTGCAATGCTCCCTCCTGCATAGCTCTCACTGGGCGATTGTATTCCCACTGACAGGAAGCAGTCCCAGCCGGGAGAACACCCAGTGATTATTGCTAGCTGATGGCAATAATCGCATAAAAAATACGATCTGTTGGTTGTACCAAAGTTGATCGATTGATCAACTTGGATACAATCAGCCTGCTCATACATGGTTAGAATCTCGGATGGTCCTTGCTGAACTGGCCAAGATTCAAACATTAAAAATAAGGGAGTGTGGAATCCCATTGTTTGGCACTGCAGATTTCTTACCATTGGAGTCCCTGAGAGAGATAAAGAACTTTTAGGTCATTCAACTTTTTAGCAGCTACCACACATATCAGTCTTAAGTGGACTGAGCTCTGGTTCACACTGATGCAAAGTGGGAAACGCACAATATTTGCTACATTTCCTCGCATAGCACTGCATAGGAATCCCACGGCGTCCATGCGATCTGATGCGGGTGCCAATGTTAGATTAATGACACCCCAAAAAAGATAGCAAAAAAGCAGTGCGATTGCCAAAATCGCTTTATATAGGTGTGAACACCTATGTGATAGGATTCAGGTGCGGAAAAAGGGTCCTGCACCATTTTGACGCAGATGCGATTTGAGCCATACAAAATGCATGGCTCAAATCGCACCAAATAGACGTTGGATGTGATATACTTAGGAATGCTGTGCGAATCACATGTGGTGTCTGCATCGCACAAGTGTGAACCCAGCCTGACACTTTACTTAAGGACCGGAAGAATTTCCCCCTTAATGAGCAGGCCATTTTTTTGCGATACGGCACTGTGCCGCTTTAACTGACAATTGTGCAGTCGTGCGACGCTGTACCCAAACAAAATTGTGGTGTTTTTTTTTTCCCCACAAGTAGAGCTTTCTTTTGGTGGTATTTGATCACCTCTGCGGTTTTTATTTTTTGGGCTATAAGCAAAAAAGGAGCGTCAATTTTGAAAAAAAAAAGCAATATTTTTTACTTTTTGCTATAATAAATATCCCCAAAAAATATAAAAAAAACAAATTTCTTCCTCAGTTTAGGCCGATATATATATTCTTCTACATATTTTTGGTAAAAAAAAATAGCAACAAGCGTATATTGATTGGTTTGCACAAAAGTCATAGCGTCTACAAAATGGGGAATCGGTTTATGCCATTTTTATTTTATTTTTTTTACTAGTAATGGTGGCGATCTGCAATTTTTAGTGGGACCGTGACATTGTGGCAGACAGAACGGATACGTTTGACATATTTTTGGGACCATTGACATTTATACAGCAATCGGCGCTATAAAAATACACGGATTACTGTGTAAATGTCACTTGTAGGGAAGGTGTTAACACTAGGGGACGATCAAGGGGTTAAATGTGTTCCATGCTATGTGTTTCTAACTGTATGGGGATGTGACTTACTAGAGGAGGAGCCAAATCGCTGTTCCTACTTAGTAGGAACACACGATCTGTCTCTCCTCTTCTAACAGAATGGGGAGTTGTGTGTTTACACACGCACATCCCTGTTCTGGCTCTCGTGCCTGCAATCATGGGCACGAGATAGTGTCCCCCGCTGCTCAGCAGGCGCGTGCAAACCTGCTAAAGCCATCTAAAGGGCTGATGTACAGCTACGGCCATTCGCGGGAATATGCTGACCTGCCGCAGTATAATTACTAATATAAGGGGGGGAGGAGGTGGTTTGGGACTTTACATGAGGCATCATACTGTGTACTATGTGCCTCCATCCTTGATTCCCCCTGGGGATCTTGTGCTTGGATGTTCGCCCTGCATGCGGTGTAGCTTCCTCAGCTCCCGGGACAGACAGGCTCTATTAGCGGCTCCTTTAAAAATTCCAAAACTTTGAGCAAAATAGAAAATTACATATATTATGCAGTTTGTTACTAGCATTAAAGCGGTATTAAATCCAAAACCAAATAATGTAAATGTGTTGCAGCTTATCAATCATTAGATGTGATGGCTGCATTCCTTTTTCTTTTTCAGCTTTTTTTCCCCAGTGATCTCGCCAGTAACACACCACCTGTATTAGAATTCCTTCACTCTGGAGGAATGTGCACAGAATTTGGACATCAGCATTGTCAGTCTGGGGGGAGAGGAGTCATGAATGTGCTAGCAGATTTAAATACACTACCAAATTGAAGCCAAACTCCAGCTAACACTTTATAAGTAGTTACAGCAAACAGTTTTTTTTTCCTCTTGTAATAAAGGTTTTACGTAAATAAAATCTGATCATTGTACATACCCCTGTCAGTGGTAAATGGTTCGTCTCATCCCTGTAACTGCAAGAGATCTTGTTTTGTTGAAAAACAACAGACTTACTGGCAAGATCACCAGATGAAAAAAAAAAGAAAGAAAGAGCCTAAAAAATTAACCTGTTGCAGCCATCACATCTAAGAACTGGAAAGCTGCAATATAATGTCATTATACAGCATAGACTACAGGCAAAAATCACAGAGCCAGTCAGGTGTAATCTGCTGTGAACCAATCAGAATGGTCACACATGTAAGCACACGTGCCTTTGTCACTAATCTCACTGATCAGCTTCCCTGCCATATCCAGCACCACAATGCCCACAGTGCCTAACCACAGACCACCAAAATCTGTGAGATGCCCAATGGCAGAAAGAGGGGGTGCCCAGCAGCCATGTGCTTGTGACTTATAGGATGCCATGATGACAGTGGCATTGGATTTTTTTTGGAGCTGTGTTGCATGGAGATTTGCAGTTCTAGGTGCATTAGCATTTTTATTTATATACCCTAATATTCATGTATGCAGTATCTTTTGCATTATCATTTATTTTTGTGGGTTGGCTGGGGGGGATGTGAATGGTTTTGGCCACTTTCCCAAAAGGGTTCATTGGGGGGTGTTTGTACTGTCCTGATAATTTAAAGCCTCATGAAATGTGATCGGCAGTGAGTACATTTTTTTCTTTATATAGTAAAAAATAAAGTATCCAGTGGTTAATTTTATTGCCCCCCGGCTTTTACCTACTTTAGCTGCAGAGGCAGCGGCCAGGGGTGTGCACATACCGTGGCAGGAATTAAACCCACTGTTGCTTTTGGCGGGCGGAGAGCCAACATAACATGATTGAGCTGTAGTTAAATCCTACACTTTATTACATATTTACAGTAATAATTTTGTTTTCTTCAGAAAAATTGATTTGCCAAAAATTAAAAATTAAAATTAAAGACATGATTTCAGCACTACTTTGTAAGCACAAGCTGAGAATGGTTAATGCCCAAGTTGTGGCAAAGTCGTACAAAGTAGTACTGCTCCCAAATCGCGGCAAAATCGAGGTAAAATAGCAGCTGCAAAATCGTGATAAAATCGCACGACTTTGAAATCGTAGAAGTGTGAAAGGGGCCTTAAAGTGATTGGAAACAATCGCCTTGTAAAACAACTCATTCAGTTTAAAATAGAAATGAAATGCAAAACATTTTTGTATAGATATAAAAATACATTATAAATACCTTTTTCCCCTTTTTTATAAGTGATCACATTCCCTCTGTTCTCAGTTACATTAGAGCTGGGGGGAGGAGAAGCACCAGCTTCCCAGTGAATGGCTGTGCAGCGGGGGAGTGTCAGGACAAGTCTGATCATTGGAGAGCACACTGAGTTCCCAGCATAGCTAGAGAACTGACCATACTGTATTCCTCTGCTTAGTGTGGTAAGTTTTTAATTGGAAAGCAGAGGAACTGGCAGGAACACCAGGGATTTCACATAAAGGAATCAATACGAGGAGAACAAGATACTTTCTCATAAACGTACAAGGTACAGCAGGCACATATCAGGAATAAGAAGTTTTGGGGTAAAAAACACTTTAAGCTATACCTCGTTAACATAAATAAGAGCAGTTTCCAAATTGTTAACCCTTTGTTAAGACAAATATGCCCTGTACACACAATAAGATTTTCCAATGGAAAATGTGTGATAGTACCTTGTTGTCGGAAATGCCGACCGTGTGTGGGCTCCATCACACATTTTCCATAGGAATTTCCGACACACAAAGTTTGTGAGCTTGCTATAAAATTTTCCGACAACAAAATCCGTTGTCGGAAATTCCGATCGCGTGTACACAAATCCGACGCACAAAGTGCCACGCATGCTCGGAATAAATTAAGAGACGAAAGCTATTGGCTACTGCCCCATTTATAGTACCAACGTACGTGTTTTACGTCACCGCGTTCAGAACGATCGGATTTTCCGACAACTTTGTGTGTATGCAAGACAAGTTTGAGCCAACATCCGTCGGAAAAAATCCATGGATTTTGTTGTCGGAATGTCTGATCAATGTCCGACTGTGTATGCAGGGCAATAGTGTTCAAATCTAGTTCACAGCTGATAAAAAACAGCAAACAGTACAGACAGGGTTATTTGTGTTAAACCTTATTATACAGCCCCCTCCTTATTATAAAGCAGAGAGAGCATGTAGGGATTTTTAACTACTTAAGGACCGAGCCTCTTTCGGAGATTTGGTGTTTACAAGTTAAAAACATTTTTTTTTTGCTAGAAAATTACTTAGAACCCCCAAACATTATAGTTTAGGAATTTTTTTTCAGACCCCCTAAAGAATAAAATGTCAGTCGTTGCAATTCTTTTTGTCACACTGTATTTGCGTAGCAGTCTTACAAGCTCACTTTTGTTGGAAAAAATTCACTTTTTTGAATTAAAAAATAACACAATAGTAAAGTTAGCCCAATTTTTTTTTTATTTTGTGAAAGATGTTATGCAGAGTAAATTGATACTCAACATATCATGCTTCAAAGTTGCACCCGCTCGTGGAATGGCAACAAACTTTTACCCTTAAAAATCTCAATAGGCGATGTTTAAAAAAATCTACAGGTTGCATGTTTTGAGTTACAGAAGAGGTCTAGACTTTTTGCTCTCTAACGATCACGACAATACCTCACATGTGTAGTTTGAACACTGTTTTCATATGCGGGCGGTACTCACGTATGCGTTCGCTTCTGCACGCGAGCTTGGTGGGACAGGCCTTGTTTAAATTTTTTTTATTATTATTTATTTTACCTTTTTATTTTTCATTTTTACACTGTTCTTTAAAAAAAAATGTGTCCCTTGTAATAGAAAAAAAGCATGACAGGACCTCTTAAATATGAGATCTGGGGTCAAAAAGGCCTCAGATCTCATATTTACACTAGAATGCAATAAAAAAAAAATGATGTAGAGACAGGTGGGGGCCATCTTCCCCTCACTCGTCTCCATGCCAAACTAGGGAGCAGACACGATCGCCTCTGCCGGCAACTCCGAATCCACCGCAGAGACCACTTTTATCTGGAAGCGGACCGCCCGCTCAAGAAGAGGATACTAGGGTTATGGCAGCTAGCTGCTGCCATAACAACGATATTCCTCTTTAATTGGCGGCATAAAACGACGGCGGGTGGTCCTTATGCGGTTAAGCAATTAAATAGGTAATCAATAGTTTTTAGTTTTTTTTAAGTTATGCTATGTTAATGAAAACATGTAACAAAAGTTTAAAGTAGGTGTTATCCTAGTTTGGTAGCAAAAGTGGAAATACACTTTAAGTTGGCCAAAAAGGGTATCACTCAAAAACCAGACTTTCTTCATGATTCGATGGCTAACACAGTACAATGCTCTACTAGAGAGAAAATTGATTAATACATGCAGTATTAATATAGGATGACCATTTTAAACACCCTCTGCATTATTTGGTTCGTCCCATCCCCTGTAACTGCCACATTTGCTGGACAACTTGGTCTGGTTTAAGGGCTCCTTCATAAGTGTGGCAGCCACTGCTGCTCCTCTGATAAGTGATCCACGCTCTGTTTGCTTTTCAGAGGTGTTTTACAGGTGGTAAGGAGGCACCTCTTCACTGCCTGATTTAACCTTATAATTGGCATACTACCGTGCCGCTGTTGTATGCATTGCATGTGGTTGCTGTGCAGTTCCGGCATGGCCCCTAGAACTGCATTAGTTTCATTTAGTGATGACACTACCCAACGAAAGTGATATACGGTTTACGTTTCACTGCAGCTGTGAAGCCCAGCATCACGGTTGTGGTATGTGAAAACATAACAGATCTGCTGTCCAAATTATTAGATTACAGAACAGTTACAGGGGGAATTCAGATATACAAAAACAGCTGTGTTAATGCTATTGACAGACTGCATCGCATATATATAATTTCTGATTTTGCCATTAGTTGCACTTTAAGCAAAGTGTGCTAATCATTTCACCAGTAATACTTAAGAGGTCTAGAATATGTGCAGTGTTGGTGACCTTAAGGACTGCTGTTGAGAACCACTAGTCAAGATCAGTAACAGACCCTCCAGTATGACCTCCTCCATACAGTACAAAATACTTTGCTCCTGAACTTCTGTCTGTCTGATTAAAATCACTTGGGTTTAGTCAAGGAACTCTTAGGAAGGTTTTTCTTCTAAAATGCTAGGTAATTTTAATCAGAAAGGTAGAGAGAAGTTCAGGAGAAGAGTAGTTTGTATCTTATTTTGAGGGTCATAATAAGGTTCAGGCTCTTTGCGTGGCATAATGCATACCATCAATATGTCCCTAATATGGGAGAATAGGGATGATTGAGAGGCTCCGTGAAAAGCAGAACTTATTTTAACTGTCTCTTTATCAGCAATGTTTTGATTTGGTTCTTTCTAAGGAATGTCCCCATGATAGCCTGTGTTTAGGGGATGGAGGAGGTCAAGGTGCTTACAAAAGTGAACTAGAGGTAAATTACAGTCCCAGCCTGAATGGGAGATTACACCACTAAGATGACTGTTTAAAATAATTTGTACCTTGGAGCCTTAGTTGGGGATGATTTTAAGATGGTGGACAATGCTGACCTAGGAAGGTCAGCCCTAATAAAGGCGCATATAGACAAGTGTTGTCCATACGTTTCCCTTAAAGTGATTGTAAAGTCTTGTTTTTTTTCTATTAAAATAACAAACATGTTCTATTAGGTTAGGTTGGCACAGGTAACGGGAGGAAGGGGAAGTGGGAGCAAAGTAATCTGCCAAGAACCTTGTTTAAGCAAAAGAAAAGCAGATTGGCGGGACTTTATATGAAACATGCACTCCAGGAGGTAACAACTTAAAACCATGAATGTGGCAAGTAACCAATGTGACAGAACCAAAACACATTGTATGGAAGCATAACGTAACATCAATTGGCATTAAATGATTTATTGACATATAAATTGTAACCAAAGTAAAAATAATATTGACATGGTTCATAATAATAGTAAAAACCCTTATTCATAACGAGACAGGTCTTGAATTGTACATAAGGTATAGCAAAAATACAGTTAATGACATGGTTAGTTCATTTTGTACATATTGTAAACGGCAATTCCATAAAAGACAGGTCTCTAAAAAAATTCATTATGAGCTGGGTAAGCGGGTAAACTCCAATTGATATGTAGAATAAATCAACAATGCAATATAAAATATATAGGGGCAACCATTGGCTCACACTTCCATAAGAGAACAACATGATTGGCTCATATTAATACAAATTGTAGATAGCCAGATTTACTGAGGTGTATCTCCATGATAAGTAATTATAACCAGAATGTGTTGGTACGGTCCAGTTGGTAAAAATACAGTAATAGAATGATACTAATATAGTGTAAACACGGGGGCATCTATTGGCTCAACGCGTTTCGTGGCGATCGCCACTCTTCAGGAGCAGGTATGCAGTAGGTGTCTATAGATATTAAAAAGACATGTATATTAAAAAAAACTTATATGGTAGATCTATGTAGAGGGGGAGGAAGGACGAGAAAAAAGGGGGGGTATAGCCCGATTCTCAAAACTACTTACGGGTGATCCTATGAGTTTGGGCATGGGCATGGAGGGCTGGGGGCCGACCGAAAAAACAACAGCTCCCGGGAGCTGAGGTGGACTGGCCCAGTACACAGCGGTGGAGATCCAGTAACAAATAAAAGTCCCCTGGGATTTATCATCGTAAGTGTCAAAATATATGTGGTCCACGCGGTAGTCATCTATAAAAAGAAGGAGTATATATATATATATATATATATATATATATATATATATATATATATATATATATATATATATATATACATACATATACATATAGAGAGAACGTGGGAATATATATTGGGGGAGTGATGGGGCAGAGGTGTGTGCAGGTGTCAGTGAGAAAGCAAGGAAAAATTGGCAGAATAACACAGTACAAAAGTGGTAGAGGGAAACCATCCCACAAGGAAGAAAAGAAAAAAAGGGACAAAAACATGAATAATACCTATAAGAAAAAATGTGGGCAATGTAAATCTGAAGGTGCCTGGATACCGTGGGGATGACCACCGTGCGGGGACTAGCATTGGACTGGAGGTGGTATATGTACTCCGGTGTGATGGTGGGTGTCCACCAACGCCACGTAGGCAGCCAATGGGAGGCGACGGCGCCAGACAGCTGAGCAGCGTCAGCTGCCCGCTATCAGGCGGTAATCACCTTGAGTAGAAAGCCAGATGGAATACATGGCGGCGCCCGGACATCATGGTATGTGACGCAAAGCGCGTCGGCGCTGGAAGCGTGACGTCGATGCGCAATTGGGTGTGCGCCCGATCCTCCACGTCACTCGAAAGAGGAGGGGGAAGGGGAGGACCCCAGGAGCGCATCGCAGCTCCCGGGAACTGAGCAAGACGGCTAAAATGGCCAAACCAGCTTACCTCCCAGCCCAGTAGCATACACATAGGGAGTGTGACAATATGGGAGAATAGGGATGATTGAGAGGCTCCGTGAAAAGCAGAACTTATTTTAACTGTCTCTTTATCAGCAATGTTTTGATTTAGTTCTTTCTAAGGAATGTCCCCATGATAGCCTGTGTTTAGGGGATGGAGGAGGTCAAGGTGCTTACAAAAGTGAACTAGAGGTAAATTACAGTCCCAGCCTGAATGGGAGATTACACCACTAAGATGACTGTTTAAAATAATTTGTACCTTGGAGCCTTAATTGGGGATGATTTTAAGATGGTGGACAATGCTGACCTAGGAAGGTCAGCCCTAATAAAAGCGCATATAGACAAGTGTTGTCCATACGTTTCCCTTAAAGTGATTGTAAAGTCTTGTTTTTTTTCTATTAAAATAACAAACATGTTCTATTAGGTTAGGTTGGCACAGGTAATGGGAGGAAGGGGAAGTGGGAGCAAAGTAATCTGCCAAGAACCTTGTTTAAGCAAAAGAAAAGCAGATTGGCGGGACTTTATATGAAACATGCACTCCAGGAGGTAACAACTTAAAACCATGAATGTGGCAAGTAACCAATGTGACAGAACCAAAACACATTGTATGGAAGCATAACGTAACATCAATTGGCATTAAATGATTTATTGACATATAAATTGTAACCAAAGTAAAAATAATATTGACATGGTTCATAATAATAGTAAAAACCCTTATTCATAACGAGACAGGTCTTGAATTGTACATAAGGTATAGCAAAAATACAGTTAATGACATGGTTAGTTCATTTTGTACATATTGTAAACGGCAATTCCATAAAAGACAGGTCTCTAAAAAAAATTCATTATGAGCTGGGTAAGCGGGTAAACTCCAATTGATATGTAGAATAAATCAACAATGCAATATAAAATATATAGGGGCAACCATTGGCTCACACTTCCATAAGAGAACAACATGATTGGCTCATATTAATACAAATTGTAGATAGCCAGATTTACTGAGGTGTATCTCCATGATAAGTAATTATAACCAGAATGTGTTGGTACGGTCCAGTTGGTAAAAATACAGTAATAGAATGATACTAATATAGTGTAAACACGGGGGCATCTATTGGCTCAACGCGTTTCGTGGCGATCGCCACTCTTCAGGAGCAGGTATGCAGTAGGTGTCTATAGATATTAAAAAGACATGTATATTAAAAAAAACTTATATGGTAGATCTATGTAGAGGGGGAGGAAGGACGAGAAAAAAGGGGGGGTATAGCCCGATTCTCAAAACTACTTACGGGTGATCCTATGAGTTTGGGCATGGAGGGCTGGGGGCCGACCGAAAAAACAACAGCTCCCGGGAGCTGAGGTGGACTGGCCCAGTACACAGCGGTGGAGATCCAGTAACAAATAAAAGTCCCCTGGGATTTATCATCGTAAGTGTCAAAATATATGTGGTCCACGCGGTAGTCATCTATAAAAAGAAGGAGTATATATATATATATATATATATATATATATATATATATATATATATATATATATATATACATACATACATATAGAGAGAACGTGGGAATATATATTGGGGGAGTGATGGGGCAGAGATGTGTGCAGGTGTCAGTGAGAAAGCAAGGAAAAATTGGCAGAATAACACAGTACAAAAGTGGTAGAGGGAAACCATCCCACAAGGAAGAAAAGAAAAAAAGGGACAAAAACATGAATAATACCTATAAGAAAAAATGTGGGCAATGTAAATCTGAAGGTGCCTGGATACCGTGGGGATGACCACCGTGCGGGGACTAGCATTGGACTGGAGGTGGTATATGTACTCCGGTGTGATGGTGGGTGTCCACCAACGCCACGTAGGCAGCCAATGGGAGGCGACGGCGCCAGACAGCTGAGCAGCGTCAGCTGCCCGCTATCAGGCGGTAATCACCTTGAGTAGGAAGCCAGATGGAATACATGGCGGCGCCCGGACGTCATGGTATGTGACGCAAAGCGCGTCGGCGCTGGAAGCGTGACGTCGATGCGCAATTGGGTGTGCGCCCGATCCTCCACGTCACTCGAAAGAGGAGGGGGAAGGGGAGGACCCCAGGAGCGCATCGCAGCTCCCGGGAACTGAGCAAGACGGCTAAAATGGCCAAACCAGCTTACCTCCCAGCCCAGTAGCATACACATAGGGAGTGTGACAATATGGGAGAATAGGGATGATTGAGAGGCTCAGTGAAAAGCAGAACTTATTTTAACTGTCTCTTTATCAGCAATGTTTTGATTTAGTTCTTTCTAAGGAATGTCCCCATGATAGCCTGTGTTTAGGGGATGGAGGAGGTCAAGGTGCTTACAAAAGTGAACTAGAGGTAAATTACAGTCCCAGCCTGAATGGGAGATTACACCACTAAGATGACTGTTTAAAATAATTTGTACCTTGGAGACTTAGTTGGGGATGATTTTAAGATGGTGGACAATGCTGACTTAGGAAGGTCAGCCCTAATAAAGGCGCATATAGACAAGTGTTGTCCATACGTTTCCCTTAAAGTGATTGTAAAGTCTTGTTTTTTTTCTATTAAAATAACAAACATGTTCTATTAGGTTAGGTTGGCACAGGTAACGGGAGGAAGGGGCAGTGGGAGGAAAGTAATCTGCCAAGAACCTTGTTTAAACGAGGCCTTTAGAACCTTAAAAAAAATGAAGATATAAATTTGCTCCTCCTCGGGGATAAGGGAGATAATCTAGGAATGACATACTGTAGCTGTGAGAGAAAAAGGTGAGAAAAAGCCTGTTTGCGTGGAGTCATTCAGTGGTGAACATTAGATTGTTTTGTGCATTTTACATGCTGTTAGGAAGTTAGTATTAAAGTATAACTCCACTTTTGTAGAGAAAAGAAAAACCCCTCTGGGTGATCAATGTACTTTGCAAGGATTCTAAGAAAACTTTGTAGCATATTCAGACCTTTTTCTATTCTGAACAAAAAGCTGTTTGTTTTGCCATGTCCTTTCAATATTATTTAACCACCTAGTGCACTTTCGGTGCCTTAATGAAGAAAGCCACAGTGTCCGCATCCCTTTAGAAGTATTTAACCCTTAGGGATTCTCTCACTAAAAATTAAATTGCAGGGGATGCCTAAAATGTTTCTTGCATCTTAGCGCAAAATCTGAGAATATCAGTGATGCAGTCACAGAAGCAGAAAATTACATTTCTGGGGGTGTTCCTTTAACCAAACAGTGTACAGAACGCCTCCCGGCTGCCATACTGCATTTAATTTTTTGAACATTTTTATAAAACTACAGCAACTTTAGATTAAAATGGAACGTTATTTTTTAATCATTTTAAATTACAAATATGTAAAATGTAAATTCACGTGTTCCTGTAATGTTCTGTTGTAGTCACCATAGTAAAACTGTAATGCACACACATCCACTAGAAATTGCAAAGAGCCTACAGATGTGTACAGTGCAGGGAAAGGAAACCTGAACGAAAGAAGGGCAAATTATATTTGTTTATAAAAAATAAAATGATGGAATCCTACTATACTTATGTTCTAAAACTATGTATTCTTTTGTTTAGTTCAACTTTAGTTTTTCTTTTTAATAAATAGGTGAACTCTTGTAATCCACACAAATTCTTTCCTTCAGTTTTCATGATGATCATGTGTGCAGTTTGTAATAATAAAGGACAGATGCTGAATTCAACAGCACATGTAAGCTGTGCTATGTCACTTTCTGGACACTAGATGGCAGATGCTGTTCTTCAACCTAAAAATTCTGAATAGCAGTCAGAACTGCTCTGGTCATTCTAAGTGATGTCACATCTATATAGCATACAATACAGTGCACGGTTGTTATAATTGCTATAGCTGTTATATTTACTTATGGCATCCTCACAAATATCACTAATCTCTATTTGGCATGAGTATACATTACCAGAAAGTTTTACCCAGCAAAGTAAATATTTTTTTGTTGTGCAGATTAGAAAATGAAATTAATAATCTGACTCACTGCTATAAATCCATTTAATGTTGGAGTTATAGCATATAGAGTGTAATAGATACATATTTTACTGCATTTATTCACAAGTCTGGTTGCCAGTTCCAGTATCACTTGCAGCCACAAAGCTATATAACTTCTGTCAAAGTAGTGTCAGGCATTCTTAAATTCTAGACGTTCTCATCTTCATGCGTAGAGATTTTTTCTTAACATGTCAGAATCCCTTTGTGACTGTCCTCTCCGTTTTCACTAAAGACCGTGAACTGTATCACACAATCTTGGGAATAGAAGTGATAGTGAAGTACTAGGATAGGTGACTATTCCTCTGACTTGCCACCCCATGCTCTCTGTGAAAGATCTGACCATGAAAAGCAGCCCTCAATTCTTGCATCCCAAGAATTCGGCTTGTGTACGGCCAGCAATATGTTGTAGAATTACAGAAAAATACAGTTTTATCAGCTAATTGAGCTGACCACCATTGCCCAAGTGAAATGTATGATCCTTCCCAATACATAAATACAAAGTTACCATTCTAACTTCATAAACTGCATTGTATGCACATCTATACAGCACATTTACACATGCATTGAAAACGCTGCATACAGCTGTGTATAGTTTTGTAGGCAGGAGTATAGAAGTCTTTAGGGCGATTCACCCAGCTGCATCCTGCAGCATAATTCTGCACTGCGTCCAGCCGAATACAAAAAAAGGAAAAAAGCACAGCTGCATCCATGACTGTACATTTCAGTGTTCTTTATGCAGTACACATGTATGTGTTTGCGCTAAAGTTTACCTGCAGGCAACGCATATCCCCCCTTTTGGCTGCAGAGCCTGGACCACTGATTGCACATTATTGATGTTTACATGTTGGCCCTGAATGAGTCTTTTATTTGGTGGCAGCACATGTGCAGAATGACCACAGCCAATTCTGTATAACTGAAGGCTGAGGTCATTCTGTACGTGCGCCACCACTGTATGAACGATTAATTCAGAGCCAACATTTAACCATCAGTAATGTGTATTCGATGATGCAGTCCCCACTGGCTACACATGGTTAATATTTACATGTCGGCTGGCAGTGACCAGTAGACTCCGTTAACGCAGTATGCATCTAAACATTACAGGCACGCGGCGCTGAGCACAGGATCTTGCTTTAACATTCAATATATGTGTACACTCATCTGAATGAGTCCATAATTTTGAAGAAATATGTAAATGGCCAGTGAAAGGTCAGTGGGGTGCCTTACTTAATGGCATCCAATGAGATTTCACTTCTTTATGAGTCAAGTGAATTCAGAAGCATTAAAAAAAATGCTGATTAGTTGCTGTTGGTTACCGATTCTTTTTTTTTATATACCATCGTTATTAAATAAAGACCGTGGATTCCAAAGAAAGCCTTCCCAAAATGAATACTGCTTTGACAGTTTAGAAGAAAGAATGGCATTAAATTCCCCCATTCCAATTCATGCCACATACAGTAATAGATTATTTTAACACACACAAATCTCCCTAATAAGTCTATTACTACCCAGGAGAATCTCCTCCTACAAGCCTCCCAGCTGAATATCCTCCCAGAAAAATGAAGCCGTGTTTTCTCCAATAATCCGCCAGTAATGTGAGCTTTATCCAAGCCACATGTAAGTTTATTTTGTTTTTGACGGGTTGCTGTGCAGTTATTAGTTACGAAGCATGTAAGAGTGCTGCTAGTAGGTGGCACTTTATGTAAAGAAACATCACTGTCACACCACTATCGCCCTACACTTGTGGCGAGAAAAAGATAAATGGAAGTGTTTTAAATAGATTTGATACTGGGATAAAAGGCTTGGCTTGTTTATTTTCTACATATCTGTTAAGCGTGGGTTTGTATGGCGCTTAGCCTATGAGTTTTCCAGCGAAGGGTGTCTGCTACATGCTATCAGGGTTGATCATTTCAAGTTTGATTCTCCTATGCCTGGAACCAGCAGCACAGCATAAGTAATTTAATGCCAGCGCTGTGAACTATACACTGAATAGCGCTGTGTGGGCTTTGTAGTCTACAGGGATATTTCATTATTAGCAATCATATCTGCTTAGGCAAAGCTGCCTTCTACAGATGGCTGCTTTCAAGTGCAAATGAACCGGTTAGACGTGTCTTGTTTAATACATACTAGAGATTCACAAATGGGTATTGATTTTTCTACCAGTTGTTTCGGTTAGCAAAGGAAATGGATTAAATGGTCTCTTGAGCATTTAAAGGAACACTATTACATTTAATTAATTGTAAACCAAATCGTATATCAAGGGAATAAAAAATAAACCACACACCATGCACATCCCATGTTTGATTTTTTTTTTTTTTCCATGTATGTTTTATGTATGCTTGACAAAGCTAAGACACAGAGACCTGGTGTTGCTGAGGACTCTATTCAATATTACACAAAGCAAAAAATGTTATTTACCATTTTCTTTTTTAAATTGGAAATTTAGTTGTACTTCCACTTTTCCCACTTTTTTCAGGGCCTATTGACACTTAGGTGCTCCGTTGCAGTGCATTAACAGGTGCTATGTTAAGGCAGCCCATTCACTATAAATGGTGTGCCAATGCAACACAAGGAATGAAATAAAACCCTAACCCACAATCGCAGTGCACCACAATGCATGGTATATGTTGGGCCATTAGAACAAACACACAGTTGAATTATGAGGCTCCCTATACATGCAATAAAACCATCACTTATTACCATAAGCTGTGAAAGTACCAGAAAGTTATCGTTTGAGATCAGATATGACAAAGGGGAAGGTAGAGAGGCGCTGATGTCACTGACGGTTCGACCTTCGTAGTGTAGGAATTACTGCCATTGTATGCCAGTACCAATAATACAGCCCATATAGATTTTGTGCCTGATATATCAAAAATGCTGGCTGTATAGCTCTGATATGAAAGGCAAGGTACATTGATTAGTGGTAAGGATTGCCTCTGTTACAGGAAAAATATTGCCTTGACCTCCATTTTAAGAGACACAATTATCTAAACATACCATGCAGTTTAATTTACTATGTCTAACATCGCCCCCATCTACATCACCAACCTTACCTGCAGATATCGTCTCAAATCATCCCCTCCGCTCCTCCCAAGACCTCCTGCTCTCTAGCTCCTTTGTTACCTCCTCCCATGCTTGCCTTCAGGACTTCTCCAGAGCCTCTCCCATCCTCTGGAACTCCCTGTCCCAGTATATCCGATCAGCCCCTACCCTGTCCACCTTTAGGAGATCCCTGAAAACTTATTTATTCAGGGAAGCCTATCCCACACCCACCTAACAACTGTCCCCGAGCCACCCCCATCAAATCATTCTCTGCAGCTATTACCTTTTGTACCATCACCCCCTCCCTTAGAATGTAAGCTCTATGAGCAGGGCCCTCCTGTACCTTTTGTATTGAACTGTACTGTAATTGTGTTGTCCCCCCTATACATTGTAAAGCGCTGCGTAAACTGTTGGCGCTATATAAATCGTGAATAATAATAATGTACTAAAAATGTTTTTAAAGTAGTTATTTTTTTTATTAAAGTAGAACTATAGGCAAAACCTTTTTTTTTTTTTTTTTTTTTTTTTTTTTTTAAATTTGGAAAGAGTAAGCGAGGGTTCTAACCCCCATAAGGTTTATTCTTGCTATCTTTTTCCCATTACGGAGATTTACCTTCACCTCCTGTCCCATAGCCAAAACAGGAAGTGAGAGGAAATCCCTGTGAATTAAGGGAACCTGGGGGGGCGGAGGTCACCAGAACTAGTGTCCCTACTGAAAGATATCCCCTCTATTACTGTTCTGGGGACAATCAAAAATTTGGGATTTTCTTTTACTTTCACTTTCAGTGATAATGATAAGCAGGACCAATAAGGGGACAAGGACAGCAGTAAAAATGGAGGCATTCTAATCCCTCTCAACTCTATCTAAAACTAAAAAAAAAAAAAAAAAAGTTTTGCCTTTAGTTATGTTTTCAGATAAATGTGATAACACAAAGTACATGTTTAGCATCTACCTTTTTTCCACCTTTTTGATCTCCTGGAACGCAGTCTCACTTTGTGGCTATTAGAAGAGCAATCGTAGCCCTTAAGTTTGCTTAAGATATATATTTCTTAGTACCTGTGCATTGTAATAACGCCCACTGCGCCACACGTTAATTTGGGTTGCAGTAAAACAACCCATGAGTGTTAAAGAAGCTGCCACTGCACAGGAAAAGGCAAAAAGGGACATGCAGAATTTTTTTTTCTGATACAACACATGGTGCTGTAACGCATGTGCTTTGGAGCTGTGCTGGCTTTGTGCATTGGGGTAGCTTTCAATCACACATAACTTGCTGAAGTAGATTAGTGACACTGTGCTACTAAATGAGACAGCTGGAGAATGGGATAAACAAAATTTATCCTGTTAACTGTGTAGAGCTCCAGTAGGCAGAATAGGTCTAACTGCTATTGTAGAAGGAATGCAGAAAATGAGAATTTGCTACAGTAAATTGTAGTACAATTCTACTTGTATTTCTGAATGTAACTTAATACATTTAAACACCTTAAATACATAAGAATAAGTAACTGTGATTAAAAAATCAGTGTGTCTGAGAAGAGATCACAGTAATAATACAACCCCAATTCCAAAAAAGTTGGGATGTTTTATAGAATCTACATAAAAACATGTAATGGTTTGCAAATCTCATATACCTATATTGTATTCACATAAGACCATATAAAACATATAAAATGTTTAACCCTTTCACGCCTAAGCCTATTTCTGACATTTGGGGATTACAAGTTAAAATCCATATTTTTTCCTAGAAAATTACTTAGAACTGCCAAACATTATATATATATATATATATATATATATATATATATATATATATATATATATATATATATATATATATATATATATATAGCAGAGACCTTAGAGAATAAAATGGCGATTATTGCAATATTTTATGTCACACGGTATTTGTGCAGTGGTGTTTGTTTTTGTATAATGTGAAAGATGATGTTACTTAGCGTAAATAGATACCAAGCATGTCACACTCTATAATTGCACGCACTCGTGGAATGGCGACAAACTACGGTACCTAAAAATCTCCATAGGCGACGGTTTAAATTTTTTTACGGTTACCAGGTTAGAGTTACAGAGGAGGTCTAGTGTTAGCATTATTGCTCTCGCTCTGACGATCGCGGCAATACCTCACATGTGTGATTTGAACACCATTTACATATGTGGGCGCGACTTCCGTATGCGTTTTCTTTGCTGCGTGAGCTCGCAGGGACGGGGGCGCTTTAAAAAAAATTTTTTTTCTTATTCGTTTTATTTAATTCTATATCATTAAATTGTGTTTTTTTTTTTTTAAATAATTCACTTTTATTGCTGTCACAAGGAATGGAAACATCCCTTGTGACAGTAATAGGTGGTGACAGGTACTCTTTATGGAGGGATCGGGGGTTTAAAAGACCTCCAATCCCTCCTTTGCACTTCAAAGTATTCAGATCGCCGAAAACGGCAATTCTGAATACTGTATATTTTTTTAAAATCCGGCGCCATTGGCAGCCGAGTAAAAAGGAAGTGACATCGCTTCCGTGTTTAGATTCAGGAGACTGGCACGAAGCCGTTTCCGGCTTCGTGCCAGTCTCTCTCTAGCCATCGGAAGTGGCAGATCGAGGCCCGGTCAGAGCGGCAGGAGGGGGGGGATGTCCCTTCCCGCTCCTCCGGGATAACAATCGAGCGGCTTTTAGCCGCATCGGTTGTTATCCCTGGATAGCCGATCGACCACTCTAAAAAACGGTACCGGAATAATGCCTGCAGCTGCGGGCATCATCCCGGTATAACCCCCGAAAGCTGAGGCCGCATATCTGCGTACGCTCGGCGGGAAGGGGTTAAACTGAGAAAATGTACCATTTTAAGAAAAAAAATAAGGTAAGTTATGTTGATGGCAGCAGCACATCTCAAAAAGGTTGAGACAGGGCAACAAAAAGCTTGCAAAGTAAGTTGTACTAACAAGGAAGCGCTGGAAGAACATTTTGCAAAAAAAATAAAAATTGGGTTAACCCTTTGGCGCTGGCTGCACACAAACATGCGGCCTATCAGTGCCTGGTCTTTGTCCCCGAGGGGCCGCATACTTGCCTGAATTGATGTCTAAACAGCTATGCCGAAAGCGCACATGCGCTCCTGACAGTTATCGGCACCTAACCGAAAGTTTTCAGATCACGTGACAGCCAATCACGCCGCTCATGTGCTGTCAATCCCCGCTCTGCCTCCCGGCGTCATAAACTTCTTAAAGGGCCAGGAGGTGTTGGCGTTAAGAGGTTAGTAACATGATTGGGTATAAAGAGGGCATCTTAGAGAGTCAGCGTGTCTCAGAAGTAAAAATGGGCAGATGCTCACCAATCTGTGAAATGCTGCATCTAAAAATTGTCGAACAGTTTCAGAATATTGTTCCTCAACGTAAAATTGCAAAAACTTTAAATATAGCATCATCTACAGTATGTAATATCAAAGGATTCCTGAGAATCTGGAGAAATCTCTCAATGGACAAGGCTGAAATGATATATTGGATGCCTGTGATCTTTGTGCCCTCAAACAGCAATGCTTTAGCGCATTTAAAAGGATCTGTTGGAAAGTGAAATCAAATTTGACATTCTTTTATGGCAACCTTGGGCACCACGTCCTCCAGTCTAAAGAGGAGAGCTGGTTATAAGTGCCCAGTTCAAAGCCTGTGTCTCTGATAGTATGGGGGGTGCATTCATGCCTAAGGAATGGGGCAGCTTGCACATCTGGAAAGGTACTGATGGTGAAAGATATATATCCAGGTTTTAGAGCAGCATTTGCTCCCATCCAGACAACGTCTTTCAAGGAATGCCTTGCATGTTTCAGCAGGACAATGCTAAACCACATACTGCATCTATGACAACAACGTGGCTTCGTAGTACAAGACACCAGGTGCTCAACTGGCCTGCCTGCAGTCCAGACATTTCAGCAGTATAAAATATTTGGCACATCTTGAAATTAATATACGACAAAGAAGACACTGTTGAGCAGTTAGAATCCTATGCCAGGCAAGAATGGGACAACTTTCCTCTTCCAATACTCCAGCAACTGGTCTCCTCAGTTCCCAGACATGTACAGAGTGTTAAAGGGGATGCTACACCGTGGTAAACATGGCCCTGTCCCAACTTTTTTGAGACATGTTGCTGCCAACCATTTCAAAATTACATTGTCTTTTTTTCTTAAAATAGTATAATTGTGTATTTTCTATTGTGAATACAATATGGGTTAATGAGATGTGCAAACGTCCCAACTTTTTTGGATTTGTATATAAATGTTAACTGTAGAGAACTACTACAATCCTCAGCTCTGTCCGACAAAAAATATTTGTATTTTGACCCTACTAATGAAAATGTTTAATTCTTCCTGGCCTCCGGTACATATCAATGGTTTATGGCTCTAGGCACTCAACTAAAGGCATGTACTTCGAAGAAATTCTGATTATAGACCTGCTGACAAATTTAGTTAATACACGGCATTAGGTGGTGTAGCTAAATTTATGTGGCCGAAAACAAAATATTTATTGCCCATAACAAATATTTCATTTTTTTATTTTTTTTATTTTTGTAACCGCAACTGGAAATCTAAGTTACAGTTTAAAGCTTGAATAAAAACTCTGAATTTTTTTTTTTTTTTTTAGCTAGGCCCCCTGCAGGTTAATGCCATAATGTGCTAGTATGCTCCACATACTAGCACATTATAACAGACTTCCTATACAATCAGTGCCCTCCAGTGGTGCATTGCCTTCTGTCCAGGTTTGCCTTCTCCTGCCATTTGAATGCCCGGGCTGCAATGAGGTCGCTCCCGTACATGCGAGCCCCCATTGCAGCACAGCACTCTGCATTCAGGACACACCGAATGCAGAGCACACTGCACTTTCGCTAGATACATAATCAGCAGGAGCTAATGGTGCAAGTTCAGGCCATTTACAAGGCAACTACGTGTAAGACTTTTTAGTCTTCAGTGTAGGCATACCTATAAGACACTGTTCAGACAATGTTAAAAATTTGTCACTAAACCCACATGATAAAATAACTATTGATAAATGGTTTATTACAAGCTGTTCCTAGATGCAATGAATATTCCCGCGCTACCTTAATCAGAGCAAGTAAAGCACTAGTTGCAGCAGACACCGGATTGGTCAATCCGTAACAAGAGAAAAATATATATATAAAAATCAATGAGTGGTGTTGTGCTCTAGTAAGTATCAAATCCCTAAAAATATAAAGTGCTATATATTCATGACATACATCAAATGTGCAAATAGTCGTTGAACTCGGTATAAAGTGCTAGGTGCTCAAAATTAAATAATCTCAAATATACTTCACAGTGCAAAAAAGGACAAAATTATTCCAGAAGTATAGCATCTAGAAAGATGGTAGTATCAAAGTGATAGTGCTAACAAAGTACAAGGATGAAGTCCAAAAGTGCACATAAATCTTCAAACAAATAATGATACATAAGGTGCAATGAATAAAGTGCTGTGCTCCAAGTGACACTCTGTGCAAGTGTAATCTTTTGTGAATAAGAGGTAATAGTCCTCTTCAGTGTAAAAACACCTCAGTGTGCAGTGGCTCCTTACCTTACCGCTGTAAGGTGACAGCGTAATAATGATTAGTGGTGATGAGGGAATCCTGGATCCTGCAGTAGATCACCCCCAACATTCCTTTTGTATAGTAATATTCAGGGGGGCATCAATGGAACTTGATATCCTGGTAAGGCTTGGTATCCTGGTGGATGATCCTCATTTAAAGTGCTGTATCGTCTCTGTGTTAGTCAGTAACGATGGAAATCCTCCCAGATAGAGCAGGGGGACCCAGATAGTGAAGTATATAAAAACTGTGTGTTTTATTAAGTTGCAGCCAATAATAGTACTCGCATAACAAATACGTCTACAAACGAAAAAACAAAATGAGCAGCGAGCTCGTAGCCTGACGTCACTTCCAGTGCCTGTCTATTCCAACGCGTATCGTCACAATCATGTGACTTCACTCCCTGATGAAGTCACTTGATTGTGACGATACACTGATACAGATGTGCATAGAAAAGAATATATATTTAGGTTAGCAAATGAGGACTGATACTTTTGGCATTGATCAGCATTCCCTTGGAAGTGAACCGCTTCAGCCCCGGAAGATTTTACCCCCTTCCTGACCAGAGCACTTTTTGCGATTTGGCACTGCGTCGCTTTAACTGACAATTGCGCGGTCCTGCGGCGTCTTTTTTTTCCACAAATAGAGCTTTCTTTTGGTGGTATTTGATCACCTCGGTGGTTTTTATTTTTTGCACTATAAACAAAAAAAAGAGCGATTTTGAAAAAAAACGCAATTTTTTTTACTTTTTGCTATAATAAATATCCCCCAAAAATATATAAAAAAACAATTTTTTTTTCATCAGTTTAGGACGATATGTGTTCTACATATTTTTAGTAAAAAAAATTGCAATAAGTGTATATTGATTGGTTTGTGCAAAAGTTATAGCGTCTACAAAATAGGGGATAGTTTTATGGCATTTTTATTATTTATTTATTTATTTTTTACTAGTAATGGCGGCGATCTGCGATTTTTATCGAGACTGCGACATGGCGGACACGGACAATTTTGACACATTTTTTGGAACAATGGCATTTTTACAGCAATCAGTGCTATAAAAATGCATTGATTACTGGTAAAATGTCACTGGCAGGGAAGGGGTTAGCACTAGGGGGGATCAAGGGGATGTGTTCCCTAGTGTGTGTTCTAACTGAAGGGGGAGGGGACTGTGTAGGGGAAGAGAGAGATCGCTGTTCATACTCTGTATGAACAGATGATCTATCATTTCTCCCCTCAAAGAACCGGAAACTGTGTTTATGCACACAGATCCCGGTTCTTTGTGTGCCCCGAGCGATCGTGGGAGCCCGTCGGTGATTGCGACCGCTGGGCACTCACATCGGCTCCGTGGGTGAGCAGGGGGCGCGCCCACAGTTAAAGACCCGAGGATTGTGTATACTTGCACAACCAAGATCTGTGAGTAAGTGGAAGTCACTGACCTGGCACAAGCATGCAGAATAAAATGTTGGAGACAAGTGAAAACTTTTAAGCAATGTGCCTATTTCAGAACAGTGCCTGATTAGGTTTCAAAGCCACTGGATCAGCATGAGAGCCAGGCAAGTAGCATTTTCAGAAGAATTTGGGAGTGGTAGTGACCTCCTTTAATGTAATTTAGAAGCTGTGCCTGACAATCGCTGTTGATAACAGTGTCTGTGAATGAACTGTGAATGTATAAATGTTATACTGTCTGTAAACCTACCAGTAGAGTCGATGGATGTGTGTCTGTGCTGGATATTCATTCTCCTGCGTTCCAGTATTATTATGTCTGACATGCGGCTTCCTGGAGATCACTGTTGTTCCCTTGTACATCCTAATATGGATTTCTTTTGTGCTCGCTAGAATACTGAAATTATAAATCCATGGCTCCTGAAATCATTGTAATCTTATTATCTTATTATTTGAGAGGTTGGGGGAGAAATGTCACAATACCAATTACAAAGAGAAATAATACTTTTATGCTTAAGCTACATAACAACCCCTCCTAAATACCTTGTGCTGAAATAATGTATGCAGTTGAGCATTCACCGGATATACATGTCACCCACATTTTTCAGTATTTGGTGTTCTGTGTTTTTTTCCGGTTGTAACACTTTATTTTTTTAATTGCAATTCTTTTTCCTGACATGGAGGCTCTTGTGAAGCTGAGACTCTCCTCTCCATATACACCAGCATATGGCAATGTCATGGCAGGTCAGAGTGTCTGGGATCATCCCACTACACCAGAATATACACTTCAGGGATTTTCGGGATGGTCGTCTTAGGGTTCAACTGCATACAAGATTTAGGCCTTTGTTAACCGTTGCCTCGCTGAAAATCATGGTATTGCAGATCAAGTATATGTCAAAGGGTGAAATCTCATGCTAGTATTCAGGTAAAAGGAACTGTCTCAATCGGGATATTGGAACTTTAAATCCTTACTTGTTTTTCTAGTGTACTATTTCCAGAACTGTCTCATGTTATCTTCACTACTGGATACGTCACTGACTAGAAACATCTGTACAGTATATCAGGTGTCCTCCTCATTGGCTCTACATAGTAATGCAAGGATAAGGATGACAGACCTGGAGATTGTACCTTTCAAAAGAAGTAAGCAATGGCATAATCTTTTTACTGGTAGGTTAACAATAGAATGACATCTGTAATTAAGCTCTTGTTCCGTTCTAATGCACCCCGGAAATTCACCCTACAAGCATGATCTCGCTGGATCAGCAGCTTTCAGTAATGCACAGAGCAGCTCATGGTGGCCTTAGGAGAGAGAAGTAATGCATGCAGGGAAATGTCAAGACTTTTTGTTTTGCTAAAGTGGGCCTGTATTTTGTGCAAAATATGCTCTTGTGAATACAAAACAGATTTTTCCAATTCGTAATAGAAGGATCTTGCCTTGATATCCCTGTGTATATGGCGCTCAAGACCACCGTCACCAAACACGCATAGCTGCTTGGTGTGCGATCTGCAACCCCAGTGCTCACAGCTAATTGCATACACCCAATAGGCAGGAGAGATGACAAGTATGCACTTTCTGTTTACTGTACTTCTCAGGTTTCAAGTGTTTTAGAGCTGTAAGAAATATTGGCCCTTTTTGTAGCCGTTTTTCACAGAATTGGCCACGCTTCCTTAGGGCTAGTGGGCAGCAGGTTCACATTAAAGGTGGCAGCTTAAAGTGGTTGTAAAGGCAGAAGGTTTTTTTATCTTTATGCATGAAGATAAACCTATGTGCAGCAGCCCCCCTCCGCCTCCCTAATACTTACCTTAGCCCAATCTCGATCCAGCGATGTTGCACGAGAGTCTCAGCTGTCTGGGACTCCCCTCCACATTGGCTGAGACCTTTGCTACCGCTGCTGTCAAAGTCAGTGAGCCAATGAGGGGAGAGAGGGGGTGGGGCGAAGCTGCGGCTGCATGGTCACATAGAGGCTCAGGTGCCCCTATAGCAAGCTGCTTGTTGTGGGGGGGCAGGAGGGAGGGGCCAAGAGTGCTGGCAAGGAACCTGAGAAGAGGAGGATCTGGGCTGCTCTGTGAAAAACCACTTCACAGAGCAGGTAAGTATAACATGTTTGTTATTTTTAAACAAAGACTTTAATATTTTAAGGAGTTGGGACTTGCTTTCTGTATGCTCCCGTACCAACAGACTGCACTCAAAATATCTAGAACTCCTGGGTATGGGCGAACACAAGATCACTCCACCTTTTTCCCACAATACAGTGCTGGACATCTTAGATGGCAAGTCATCAAGTGCAAATACTGTCAAATGGGGGAGAAGGGAATATCTGGAAGCCTAGTGGAGGATCATAAGCAGCATGGGGAAGATGGGAATCGGCAACTTAAAATTTCTCTTGCAAAGTAAACCTTTTTATTAGTGTGGGTTCATTTTTTTGCCACTCTGATATAATGACCAAGTCAAACAGAGTTTCATATATGATAAAAGACCAAGGCACTTTCAAAATAAATATATGCAGCTTAACAAACTGTATAAGCATGTGCAAGCTTCTGTGATGAAAAGGCAGATTTCCAGTTTAAAAGACAAAGCCAAGATTGTATTTACAATGTCTGTACATAACACAAAAGGGCATATTTATAAAGTAACGAATGTGACTTTCACTGGACATTCACTTGTAGTAAATCAATCACTGTCATTTAAATTAATGGAGCAAGAAGAATCACCTGCAGTGAATTTCAGATCTGCTGCTTTCTAAATACAATCTGCAGTTTTTGTCTACCAAGAATTAATACGCTGTATATTTTGTGTGTTTTACAGGCTGCAGGAAAATACAGACAACAAGGGAGAAATTACACGGTAGAAGATGGAGACATTATTTTCTTTAAATTCAATACACCTCAACAATCCAAAAAGAAATAATTTTAAATGCCAAAACAAAGGCTGCTTTTTTTATTTGTACTTAGAATATTTCTGTTATTAAATACTAAACTGGGATCCATTTTCCCCTTCGTCCTCCCCACCAAATAAATGCTGTTTGTTTTGAAATGATACGTGTCACCTCACTGTGAAAATACAAGTTGAGTAAATGTGCTTTCCAAATGATTAAGATCCTACTTGAAATCATAGATGCTTTTCAGGACTCGCTCTAGTCTCATGATACTTCATTAATCTCCATCATGTATGCCAAGCCTGACACATCTGACAGTGAGGACAATGTGGCTGGCTCTTTTTTTGAATCTACAGATAATGCATGTTTTACAGTACTCCAGATGTCTACACTCAATAAAACATTTGACAAAAACCAGCCTCTGTGTGTTTGGGGATGTCTGTATTGAGTGGATGTGGTGTGCTGAATGCGATACAGCACCTGCTGGCTGCTGATTACAGAATTTAAGACATGTGTATGATACAGTAACTGCCAGTGTGGGGCAGCTGTCATTGTAGCTGAAAAGTGAGTCTTTCATGGGAATCACAAGATTAGCTTGCCAACAATTGTGTGTGGATGTGTCCCTGAAAATGGATAGAGCATATCTACACTTAGATGCCATGGCTAAAAAAAATGTTATTGTAACCTTTCAGTACTGATACAGGAGGTAGAGGTATACAAGCAGAAAGAGACGCCTTAAAAGAGCGGATGTGCTGAAAAACTAGAGAATCTGTCACTTGCAACGCAACATCCTGGTATTGTAGAGCCAATTGAAATAATTGAAATTCATGCTGCAGTTGAGCAGTTAGAAGTGTAAACTTTCTGTTTTGCCATTTGCTGATTAACCACTAAAGGACCGAGCCACGTTTTTGAGTTTACAGGTTAAAATCATTTTTTTTGCTAGAAATATGCTTAGAAACCCCAAACATTATATATTTTTTTATCTAACAACCTAGAGAATAAAATGGTGGTCGTTGCAATACTTTCTGTCACACCGTATTTGCGCAGAGGTCTTACAAGTGCACTTTTTTGGAAAAAAATACACTTTTTTGAATTAAAAAATAAGACAGCAGTAAGTTAGCCCAATTTTCTTTAATATTGTGAAAGATGATGTTATGCTGAGTAAATTGATACCCAACTTGTCAGGCTTCAAAATGGCGCCCGCTCGTGGAATGGCAATAAACTTTAAAACAAAAAACGGGAAATTCCCAATGGGTCAGAGGACAGAGGATATATGTATAAAAACAAGAGGCAGTATAGGATATGTTATACCATAAGCAACAGTAATACAATAATACAGATGTCTTGTGTGTAGGATACTGACGCGTTTCGACCCCAATGGGCCATCTTCAGAGGTTATATGTATTAAAGCAGTCTACATATATCCTCTGAAGAAGACCTATTGGGGTCGAAACGCGTCAGTATCCTTCACACAAGACATCTGTATTATTGTATTACTGTTGCTTATGGTGTAACATATCCTATACTGCCTCTTGTTATTGGTATTGCCTTTCAATTTTAATTTATTGTTCTTGTACTCCAGTTCATGTTCTGACCCTAGATATCAGTACTAATACCTTTTTGCATCAATAAAATTATTTATTACACTACCTTTTTGTAGTTTGTTAATCATACCATTGTTGGCTGCTAAAAAGCCCCCCTGGGGGAATTTCACGTTTTTTGATTTATTATTTGGGGTGCGCAGCCCTTTCGTCTTGTGAGTGTCTCTTTTCTTTTAATTGGCGACAAACTTTTACCCTTAAAAATCTCCATAGGCGATGTTTAAAAAAATTCTACAGGTTGCATGTTTTGAGCTACAGAGGAGGTCTAGGGCTAGAATTAGTGCTCTTGCTCTAACGATCGTGGTGATACCTCACGTATGCGTTCGCTTCTGCACGCAAGCTCGGCGTGCGGGGCTCGTTAAAACAATTTTTTTTTTGTTATTTATTTTTTATACTATTCTTTCTTTTTTTTTTTTTTTTTTTTAAATTGTCACTTTTATTCCTATTACAAGGAATGTAAACATTTCTTGCAATAGAAAAAAAGCATGACAGGACCTCTTAAATATGAGATCTGGGGTCAAAAAGACCTCAGATCTCATATTTACACTAAAATGCAGTAAAAAAAAATGTTGTTTGAAAAAAATAAAAAAGAATGTCCCTTTTAAGAGCTATGGATGGAAGTGACATTTTGGCCATCTTTCCCTCACTCAGCTCCATACCACAGCATGGACAGGATCTGATCGCCCCTGCCGGCAGCTCCGGTAAGTGGCGGAGGGCACCGGAGCACGGCAGGAGGGGGGGCTCTCCCCTGCCACCGATAAAAGTGATCTTGCGGCAAATCCGCCGCTGAGACCACTTTTATCTGAAAGCCGCCCGCTGAAGTGGATACCGGGGTTATGGCAGCTAGCAAGTGGTTAAAAGGTGACGTAAACTCTAGCTGCTGTTGGACACCCACTTACCTTACTGGTAAAGAAATTGAGCCTGATAGATATATGGTGTTTCCACTATCCAGCTGTCAACCACTACACCTGCTTCTATAACCATGGAATGCTTTTTAGGATAGATTTAGCAATGGGAAATAACTCCTTTTTTAGTCACAGTTTCTAAATGTACAATTGAACCTAGGGGTTTATGTTAACACTCCACATTTATGGTAGGAGCCTCCTTATGAGACTTGTCTGGAAGAACTAAGCAGAATCCCTAACCCTTTTTGTCTCTACTTGTTTTCTCCGGACACAGAACTTTTCTTGGGTGTTTGCTGGACATTTTGTGGCAATATCGCTCCGCGTTTGGGGTGCCACTGAGAAATAATGGCACTGCAAACCCATCATGCGTTTTGCCGCGATTGTGTAATTGTGAGCAGATTTGCGGCAATTCAAATCACCTAGTTGTGAATGGAGCCTTAAGGTGATCCAAGTGGCTATACAACCACCCAATCACTATCACTTTTACAGGTGACAGAAGAGGGTCATCCCCCGTCTCCTTTACCAAGCTCTCCCATCCCACCAGGAAGCCTGGTACCAGTGTGACTGGTCGCATTGGATCCACTGTACAGGGTAAGAGGAACTTCCGTTGCCCCCCCCCCACACACACACACACACACCCCCAATGACATCAGAAACTGGAAGCATTGAGGATTCATCACTTCTGGTTACAGTTTGCTTACACACTTTTACTAACTTGTAAAGCATCTGATTAAACTGATCTCGGTTTGACCAGATGCTTTGGAGGACAGACAAAAGATATGGGGTCTAAACAACCCCAGATCTCTTCATAAAGAGAACCTAACATGGCCCATCCCATCACAAGGGATGTTGTTCATCCCTTGTGATAGCAATAAAGTTCAATAAAAAAATGTAAAGCTTACAGTGTGAAAAAAAAAGTAAATAAAATAAAACATTTTTAAAGATCCCCTGTGCTCACACACAAATGTGAACATGTACATAGGTCCCACATGCACATGTAAACGGTGATTGATGCAGACATATGAGATATCACCATGAACCTTAGAGTGAGCGCAGTAATTCTAGGGCCAGACCTGCTGTGTAATTATTAACTGGTAACATGTAAAGGCTTTTAAAGCGTCATCTATGGAGATTTTTAGGTATCGTAGCTTGTAGCCGTTCCACAGGCATGCACAATTTTAAGGCTCAGTTCACACCTAAACCAGCCGCGAATCGCACAGCAACGCTGTCCGTCCCTGTTCTCTGTTTCAGGGATGAATCACGGCAGAATCTTTGCCTCAATTCAGCCATGAAACTGAGCCAAAGACGCACAGCGTTTCTGTGCAGTGCGCTCCGCAGCCGCAACGGAGATATGTGAACCGGCTCCATAGGAAGCCAGTCACAATCTCCTGCTATGCGAATTAGATGCGGAGAAACCCCGCATCTAATTCGCATGGGTGTGAACCCGGCCTAAAGCATGACATGTTTGGTATATGTTTACTCTGCATAAACCCATCTTTTATAGTTTACCAAACACGTTGGTATTGTGTTTGTGTGTACTAAGTTAGCTCTAAAGCTCTATTCCAGGCCATATACTTATTTTATAATACTGGAAGTCTGAAGCACCCCTAACTCTTGCGAACCCATAGTATGTATGTAAGCCGCTCAGGCTGTTAGGAAGTGTAGTCCTGTACATGCTACTGTGAGTGCTGGCTGGGAAGGAGCCCACCCACGTGCCAAACAATGCATTTCACTCCACCCACTGGAGCTTACTTCCCAAGAGTGGATACACCACACAAGCATTGCCCTATGTTTTGAGCGCTTTAACACTGTGTATGTCGCATCACATTTGAGAGAGTACGTGATGGCTGGTTAAATACTCCTGGTCTTTCCCTATTTGACCTGGTATTGCACAGATTCATATGCTTTACTTTTAGCAGTACCTGCTATGATGATACCTACCTAACTTGTTAACCAATACAGACTGCACAAATTTTAAAATATAAGATGTACACTCTATCACTGTGAAGCACTATGTTATTTCTTGTCTGGTCAGGAGCTGTTTATTCTTTTAATAAACGTCTCTTTGAAATACAGCAAATTATATTGGGCAAATACCCACTGGTGAGGGAACTATGTATGGAGAGATATTGTAAAAAAATTAGGAACTTGACTGGCCTGCATAGAGTCCTGACCTCAACCCGATAGAACACCTTTGGGGTGAATTCAAGTGGAGACTGCGAGCTAGGCCTTCTTGTCCAACATCAGTGCCTGATCTCACAAATGCGCTTCTGGAAGAATGGTCAATTATTCCCATAGACACACTCCTAAACCTTGTGTATGCACTGTAAACTGTGTAGTTGAAGGTATTTGAAAAACAACTTGAAGAATAGTTTGAATAGCAAACATAAATTACTCTTCATCTGCATCTAAACCTCTGCTAATGTCTGCATTATTATTTATATATGAAGTTTAGTTCTTGCCAAACTAATCTATTAACCTTCTATGAGGAGGTGAGCTGCCAGTTAGATAAAGGAAGGCCCGTAGACATGGTGTATCTCGATTTTGCAAAAGCATTTCATACAGTTCCCCATAAACATTTACTGTACAAAGCAAGGTCTGTTGGCATGGACCATAGGGTGAGTACATGGATTGAAAATTGACTACAGGGGCGAGTTCAGAGGGTAGTGATAAATGGGGAGTGCTCGAAATGGTCCGGAAAGTGGGGTCCCCCAGGGTTCTGTCCTGGGACCAATCCTATTTAATTTAATCATAAACGACCTGGAGGATGGGATAAACAGCTCAATCTCAGTATTTGGGAACAATACTAAGCTAAACAGGGCAATAACGTCTTCGCAGGATGTGGAAACCTTGCAAGAAGATCTGAACAAATTAATGGGGTGGGCAACTACATGGCAAATGAGGTTTAATGTAGAAAAATTTAAAATAATGCATTTGGGTGGCAAAAATATGAATGCAATCTACTCACTAGGGGGAGAACCTCTGAGGGAATCTAGGATGGAAAAGGACCTGGGGGTCCTAGTAGATGACAGGCTCAGCAATGCCAAGCTGCTGCAAGCAAAGCAAACAGAATATTGGCATGCATTAAAAAGGGAATTAACTCCAGAGATAAAACAATAATTCTCCCACTCTACGAGACTCTGGTCCGGCCGCACCTGGAGTATGCCGTCCAGTTCTGGGCACCAGTCCTCAGGAAGGATGTGCTGGAACTGGAGAGAGTCCAGAGAAGGGCAACAAAACGAATAAAGGGACTGGAGAACATTAGTTATGAGCAGTGAACTTGTTCTCTCTGGAGAAGAGATGCTTGAGAGGGCATATGATTGTTCTCTCTGGAGAAGAGACGCTTGAGAGGGGATATGATTTCAATGTACAAATACCGTACTGGTGACCCGACAATAGAGAATTTAAATTGAACATGCGGCCATTCACTAAAATTAGAAGAAAAGTTGTTTAACCTTAAACTGCGTAGAGGGTTCTTTACTGTAAGAACGGTAAGGATGTGGAATTCTCTTCCACAGGCAGTGGTTGCAGTGGGGAGCATCGATAATTTCAAAAAACTATTAGATAAGCACCTGAACGACCACAACATACAGGGATATACAATGTAATATTGACATATAATCACACACACAGGTTGAACTTGATGGACTTGTGTCTTTTTTCAACCTCACCTACTATGTAACCTGATGTAAAAGAAAACATAATTCATCAGACCAGGCCACCTTCTTCCATTGCTTTGTGGTCAAAGTTCTGATGCTCACCTGCCCATCGTAGGAGCTATTGGCTGTGGACACGGGTCAGCATGCGCACCCTGACTGGTCTGTAGCCCCATACACAAACTGCAATGCCGCTTTTTATGCTTTCAACGCATCCATTTCAGGATCAGCAAGCTTACCTGCTGCCTAATATATCCCACCCGCTTTCAGATGCCATTATAATGAGATAATCAGTATTCTTTACTTTACCTATCAGTTGTCATAAAGTTATGGCTGACCTGTGTAAGGCTACTTTCACACTGAAGGCGGTTTTCAGGCGTTTTAGCGCTAAAAATAGCACCTGAAAACTTCCTTTCATGCCTACCCAGTGTGAAAGCCTGAGTGCTTTCACACTGGGGCGGTGCTCTTGCGGGACAGGAAAAAAAGTCCAGCAAGCAGCAACTTTGGGGCGGTTTGGGAGTGCTCTATATAGCGCTCCCAAAATGCCCTGCCCGTTGAAATGAATGGGCATCGCTTCCGAAGAGCCTGAAAATTGCTTCAGAAGCGCAGCAACACAGATGGTTTTAACCCCTTCTTTGGCCGCTAGCGTGGGTTAAAAGCGCCCCGCTAGCACCCGAAAAGCGACGCTAAAGTGCTGCTAAAACGAACGGCTACAGTGTGAAAGTAGCCTTAATGTGCTGATTAATTTGGAAGGATCCGACCTGTAGAAAAAAAAGCTGGTATTACTAGTTTCTCCTAGTTTTATCTTGCTGATAGCCTAAAACCCTTGCAGCAACTGCAGGCCTTTATTGTCCAAGAGCAATATTTTTGGTATCTCCAACATCTCCGTGCACAAAAAGATAATCTATTGACTAGACATTACATAAAACAGAGTTAATTTTGCTCAAAGCCAACTCTCGGTGTAAGAATGGCCTTGTATCTAAAACGTATATTGTCCTATTTACCAGATCTCACAATCCACTGTCAATGCCAAGTAGATAAAAATGGGTACAGGGCCTAAGACCATTTACGGATGAGCAGTGGCTCGAATTACTGCAAATACCTCAGAGGTTAATAACTTCCTCCTTGAAATGTAACATTTCTTATTACATAGGGTGTATTGGACTCCCTTAAGAATGTACTGCTTTTCTTGCAAAGCCATTTAATTGTCTCCCAGATACACTTCAGGAAAGGGGCATCTTATTCACATGTTCTGGAGATGTCCAAAACTGGTCCAACACTGACTAGATGTGTTTGATATAATATATATCGTGTGTTTTATCCTCATTTCACCTTGATGGTTCTCCTGAACCAGGAGCAATGATATTCTGGGACTTTTCAAGCTTCCTTTTAACAACCCTCATCTGAAACTAGCAGTAATTAGAACCCTCTACTTAGCCAAGAAAACAATAGCACAACGGCTGTCTCCCCGGCCCCCCACGGCATGTCTTTGGATAGACGAGTTGATTTCATCCTACACTTAGAAGGATTAACCACTTTAATACCGAGCACTCACTCACTCTCACCCCCTTCCTGCCCAGGCCAATTTTCAGCACTGTTGCAATTTGAATGACAATTGCTAATTAAACAAAAAATAAAATGTGTTTTTCTTCATTCTTAGTATAAAATGTTGCAAATAAATAATCTTCATAAATTTAGGCCAAAATGTATACTGCTACATTTATTTAGTGAAAATATCCCAAATCAGTGTATATTAGTCTGTAGGAAAGTTTGTCCACAAACTATGGTATATACAATATATCTGAAAATGTATCAGTCCTAATGGTCTCATTTCTTGAGGCCAGAAAATGCCAGGACAAATATCTCCCAAATGACCCCTTTTTGGAAAGTAGACCATCCAAGGTACAATATTTAGTAAGAGGCTTAGTTTTTGTTTTGTTTTTTAAACACACTGACTGATGACAGTATGTTAAAAAATTTTTTTTTTCAATTTATTTTTTCTTTTTTTATTACATTTCTTTTTTTTTTTTTTTTTACGATTTTTCATTTTTTTACATACTGGGTCCATGGTAACACTGTACTACCCAGTGGAGGTGATCAGGATTTTCTTTTACACGCTATGATTGTTTCTGAATGAAATCCATTAATTCAATGTGTTTTATTGTGATTAGCTGTGATTGGCCACAGCTAATCACATACATGGTAATAATGGGCTGTGATTTGCCCTGTCTGTACCATGTGATTATTCTGACCAATCACAGAGATCAACACAACAGTACACATAGGATGGCATGAATAAAATGTACGAGGGGTTTTCAAAAAATGTTTTCACTTTTATATTTTCTTTTGAAACAATGAGGGTGGGACGGGTAGTAATTGGTCGTGTCTGAGAGTTTGATGTGACTAGTCTGTTTGGCAAACCGGCTGACCTTGCAGTTTAGTATAAGAGTTGTCATGCTGTGGTCAAGATGGCTGCGAAACTTATAAAAAAAAGTGCGGAAACTTTTTGAAGAACCTTTTGTGTGTGTGTGTGTATATATATATAATATATATACAGTACTGTGCAAAAGGTTTAGGCAGATGTGAAGAAATGCTGTAAGAATGCTTTAAAAATATATATTTTAATTTGTATTTTGTAAATTGATAAAAAAATAAACAAAGTGAACCAACAAAAGAAAAATCTAGATCAATTTTTTGGTGTGACTACCATTTGGCTTCAAACCAGCATCAATTCTAGGTACACTTGCACACAGTTTTTGAAGGAACTTGCCAGGTAGTTTGCGCCAAACATTTTGGAGAACTAAAAAAATTCGCTTCAGGAACAATTCTAAAAGGTGTGTATTCTCCTGTAGATAACTTTCCATGCCTCCTACTAGATTTCCAATCTACCTATGCCAAATGGATCCAATAAGCTGTCAAAATCACCAGCTCTGTGTCTTCTCATTTATTCTCAAATATCTTTTAACTCATCATGTGATGGGTTCACTCATGTAAAACCCCCATTGTGACGTGGGTTTCTTCAGGGTCTTCTTCAGAAACCCACGTCACAACCCTCATCCTATCTCCGCCAACTGGAAATCTACAAACAACCGAAAACTAGAAGGAAATGGCCAGGCGGCCCCATGCTGGTTTTGAGTGGATAACATCCTGTGCGTGTCACCAGGACTAGGAATAGTATCCTGCACACCTGTGGACCCCTGCAAAAGACTCTGGATTCACCACCTTGTTGCTGCAATTGAGGACCAATCTAATATCATCTAAACAGGACCTATTGGGAACATACTGTAAACACAACACGGTGAGCAGAGATTAACTTGGATACCTCATATGATCGTGGTGGAGATGAGCCTGTGGCCGTGATAACCTATGCCGTTTGCCCCTTTTGGGGTTGTGGGATTCGGTGAGTGGGGACCCTTGAGGGGGAGCACAAAAAAGTCACCAATATCATCTGAGAGCACCCTAGTCACAGTTTTTCTGGAAATAATTTTGAACATTTGCTTTGAAGACTTTTATTACTATACGGACTATGATTATTAATTATTAACTGCTTTGGACACATTTGCATTAATTGAGTACAGGTGCACTCTGGAGGTTTATGTGGTATAAGGATTTGCCGAATATCAATGATTTAGTACACTAAGGATTTTGATCACTGTTATTAATAGTTAATCTATGTAAGTGCTTTAAGGCACCGTATGTCTTTGCTAATAAGTCATTACTACTAGTGGTGGCCTGTTGGTGAAGATTTATCACTAAATAGGGGTTCAGTACATAACCCCCCTTTTTTGTATGGTCACATGTATGATTTATGATTTTTGGAACTGCTTAATTTATTCACTGAAAATTGCACTTTTGCACATTAGAACCCTTTGGCACATATCAGGGCTGGTGGTAATTTACATTACCACTAGGGGCACAGGTTATAAGTGCTTCTAGTCTAGCCTCTGCCAGGAGAGCAAGGGACTATACAATAAAACCTCCCTCCCATTATACCATCCCATTTATCCTAAAGGTAGCGCCATACCCCATTATATATTCCAAACAAAATATATCTATATTGTGCTCACATGTGAATAAACCAACTTCAGTGCACCACCAGGGATAAAGTGCTCCACCCACCACTTGTGCAGCCTCTTACCAAATAACCAAATTAAAAACACATATCATTCCATTCCAGCCAGTTCAGCGGATGAACATCCCTTGGTGTTCCTCTTGTCGGTATAACTCAAAAGAAAATGACTCAAAATAGTGTAATACTCTAAAGATTAACACTGCAAACCATATGAATAAATAAATAATTTAAATCAATAATAAAGTGCAGGCCTGCGATTCCCACATCACATGCCAGCTTAATGTATACTAACCCCTTACCAGAGGTAGGTCCTTTAAGGTAAAAATCTGGTAATCTTAGATCTTTCTTCCAATCTTCTCCGTGCTAAATATGATACCAGCCATAAAGTGCAAATCTATGACTCCCACACACCTGCCACCTTTATATGTGCTAAATACATTACCAAAATTTATCCTGTAAGGCAGCAGTCCCCAACCTTTTTGATACTGGGGACCAGGTGCGTGAATGAAAATTATGCCAAGGCCCACAGGGGGTAAGCGATTTTTCACAGGCAATTTGTTGAGGCAATGGCTGGTGTTTGCACTTCAATCATCACAGCATATAGTGTCAGGATGATTGAAGCGCATAATTTCCATTATTACATTGTGATATGGAATTTTATAGATAGGCAACTTCTATCCTCATTCTATCCTCATTGATTAGTGGTTCCAAATTTATAATAACTACTGCAGTAGGGAACAGACACAAAAGATACACTCCCCATCTTCCCAAATAACTGTTCTGCTTCATTATGACGCAGTTGAAGATTTTTATACACATAATTACGTAGGTATCACATTAATATTACAATTGTACGTTTATGGTAACAAGGGGCGTAACATAGGCAGACTAATTCAAATCAGGACTCGAAAGAATGTAAACATGTAATGAAAACATTATTAGTGCTGTGTGCACAGTGAGGGCAGTGTGCAATACATACAAAATAGAATACAATTATATTCAGAACTTACAAATTTCCTTTACAATCTCCTCTCTTTTGATCAATATTTTGATCACTAACCATACCTGCTATCACCTTTAACCTGGAACCTCCACACACTTAGGTGGAGGTAGTCCTGGCTAAAGAGGCAAAACTGCATTGTGGAGAATATAATAGCTGAGCAGCTTTTTCATTACAAAATGACTTTTCATTGTGAAAAACAAATGATTAATAAGACATAATTACAGAGTACTGGCTGTACACTCCTGTGGCCAGAATGGCCTTCTAGCTTAATTGTTGGCATGCTGACTTATCAGCATATGTAAACACAGACAATTCTACATAAAATGGAAGAGGTACAAAAGACAAATATGACTTCAACATGGCTAAACTACTTTTCAAATCATCTTATATATATATATATATATATATATATATATATATATATATATATATATATATATATATATATATCCCTTACAATTAAAGTATTTGAATAAATAGTACCCTAGACTGTGATCGCAAGAGGGAGAAACAAATCAAACACAGAGATGTCTTTAATTTTGTAATTTTTGCAGTGTCTGGTGTGGATCCAAGTTACTTTTCCTTCAAGTTTTGCACAACTGTACATGAAATAGATGCTGTATTGTCTCCAAACATTTCCTTATATATATAAATGTCTCTTAACAATCCACAAGTCATCTGGCTTTAGTTTTAGATCCTTCCAAACTGTTAGGAACTGGAGTTGGGGAGAAAACACATAAATGAGTTTGTCAAAATCCTTAAAGATCAGCAACATTCTCTGTGATATCCAAATGAAGGACTTTAGCTGCTGAGACAAAATATAAGCAAGTGAGTAACACACTCCCAAACAAAATCTCATAGGGAGAGAGTCCAATACCCCTTTAGGGGCGTAATAAAATATAAGAAAATATTCAGGCAAAATTTTCCAGTTTCTTACTCTACATACGCTACATTGTAGATAGTAGGGGGTGTAAAAATAAAACCTCAAAACTTCTAGTAAGGGCTCTCCTATAAAAATGATTTCCTCTGTTACTCTCTGTAGATTCTGGCTCTCTGTACTTACAGACTACTTCTGATAACACTCTTTACTGTGGCCTTTGCAGTAGCATTTGCCACTGGACATCCAGAAAACATGTCCATACAAAGTGCATTCTTGACTTGGCTATCTGGATATATATTTTTGTAATCTCCGGAAGGGATGTTCAGCTTTTGGTAACAGGTAAAACAAGAAGAAGTGGTATGTTATAAAAACAACTGTGGTGAACCCTGGCTCTATCCCATGCTCATTTACTAAGGCAGCCATAACTGCTTGTGACTGATAACAAGCTGGAGGGAAAAGAGTGTCTGGCAGGCATAAAAGATCACATTTTTCCAAAATTCTGTTTCATAAGAAGTTGCCCCCCGTGGACCACTTGTTCTTCTCGTTCTGGGGTCCTTAAAGTTGAATTATTAATCCCAGCTATACTGGGCCAAAATTAGGGTGGAATTTGTGAGTTGCACAGACCCAGCAAGTGTCCGGGGCTGTAAATGCAACATCCTTACAGTCGCCTTGTCTGCTTCCATGTGTGAGTTTTAAAGTTAATATGGCTAGCTCAGCAAGAAGCTGAAAGGCTGAAAACAGCCAGTCAATTAACTTAACATACTTGATTGGTTTACCTGCCAAAGAAAAAACAAACTTCTGGCCCTTGAAATGGAACCAAAATCTCTTTATATGTCGACGATCTATATAAATATATACTCTTTTTATAGCTCACAGGCTTGCTAAAACATGGAGCTCTGCGTGTTGAGCTGGGGAAAAAGGATCCAATGACTCTGAATACAGTGTCCTTCTGGGTGATAAGCTGCATACTCAGTAAGGTTATTGCCATCCTCAGTATAAATCGGGGATCAGATCTTCAAATGATTAAATATCTGGGTCTTCAGGGAGTGTGTCCTGCACTGGGCTCACGGCAGCTGATTCCTACATTATCAATTTAACACGTGTGGTTTTTCTCTGTCTCCAGCCTCCTCCAATAGAGGCAATAAGGTGGCTGGATTCAAATGTATGAATTTTTCATTGTTAGATTTTTACATAAACAAACAAAACAAATTCATATTTTGAACCTTTCATTAGACAAACATTTAGTTAGCTGTATATTTGCTGTGCAGAATGTGGGGCCATTAAAAATGTAATATTTGACCAAAATAATGTCTGTAACTTTGTCTAAATAGCACCTTTACATAAAGCTACAGCTCTGATATATCAGGGTGAAACCCTTCATTACTGGGTCCAGCTTGCATAAATATATTACAACGGCTTGTTTTCTATCATTCTGTTTGTGTAAGAATTTCAGGTTTATGTTTCAAAAAGACAACTTTTTCCTGGCAATATTATAATTTCTCATTGCTTGCTCTGTTGTTAATTTTAGCTAGATAACACAAGTCCTTAGTTTTCATCTGACATTATTTTCCTGATGTCATAACATAATAAGTATTCTTTTGCTTATACCACGACACTTACAAGGAAAAGGGGCACATCATTTTACAATCCACACATTCTGCTTTGGATTTCAAAAATAAGAATAACTAAAAATAAAAGGACCAACAATCTGTATATGACAGAACAGAAAGCTCTCAGCCAGATCAAAAACTATAAAACAACTGGCTGCAGGTGGCATCTATCCTAACAGGGTGTGTGGACTTGATGTGATGGGTCTGTTATATTTAAAGTTTATTTATTATTGCTCTTACATCATGGACCGCACATCAAGTTATTATCAGACCTTTAGATTTCATCTTTGTAGAAAAACTTCTTATGTATCCCATCCATTTTGGCTTTGTTAAATAATATGACAGCTGTATTCCAATTAACAACCTCATCTCAATCTTTTTTTTTCTCTCAATAAGGTATTATTGTATAAATGTAAAATTACAAAATTGTTATCGTAATCTAAACTAATCCCATTTTACAAATTTTCCCAATAACCTGGATTTCATTTCCAACCAAAGGTTATCTAAACCAATTAAAATATATCTATATTATTAATAAAATTGTTAAACTCATATCAGAAATTAATATTCAAGTGATAATCTCAATATCACACCCTAATTCTAATATATATCCACAGATATATTTCCTTAACCACATGGCGACTAGCCAGATTGTTTATGGTAACAAGGGGCATAACATAGGCAGACTAATTCTAATCAGGACTCGAAAGAATGCAAACATGTAATAAAAACATTATTAGTGCCGTGTGCACAGTGAGGGCAGTGTGCAATACATACAAAATAAAATACAATTATATACAGAACTTACAAATTTCCTTTATACATTGTAATAAAAAAAGAAATAGTTCAACTCACCATAATGCAGAATCAGTGGGAACCCTGAGTGCATCACTTGCCAGTGTTGCCTGCTACCAAATTCAGCTTGTCACTGTCGCCTGCCAACAGATGCAGCTTGTCACTTGCCACCGTCGCCTGCCAACAGATGCAGATTGTCACTTGCCACCGTCACTTTCCAAAAGATGCAGATTGTCACTTGCGACCATCGCCTGCCAACAGATGCAGATTGTCACTTGCCAGATGCAGATTGTCACTTGCCACTATCACCTGCCAACAGATGCAGCTTGTCACCTGCCAACAGATGCAGCTTGTCACCTGCCAAAAGATGCAGATTGTCACCTGTCAGATGCGGATTGTCACCTGCCAGGTGCGGTTTGTCACTTGCCAGATGCAGATTGTCATCTGCCAGCTGATGGTTGTTACCTGCCAGGTGCAGATTGTCACTTGCCAGGGGCAGATTGTCACCTGCCAGGTGCAGATTGTCACTTGCCAAATGCAGCTTGTCACTTGCCAGATGCAGCTTTGTACTTGCCAGATGCAGCTTGTCACATGCCAAGTGAGGGTGGAACAGTGCTGATGTGGGGCGGGCAGTCAGAGATGTCATCTCTCTGCTCGCCCGCCGGCGGGTGGTGAGAGGTGATGTCATCTCACTGCTCACCCGCAGCTGCCGAACCTCTGAAAGTGCAGAGGCTGCAAACAGGCTATGGCCCGGGGGTTGGGGACCCCTGCTTTAAGGCACAGGGAATGGTAATCTAAGCCTCTCTCCCGGTCATCTCAGTATTCGGCCTCCTATAGATCAATAGTTAAAGGACATAGAGAAAGCAAAAAAAGCTCATGATGTAGAAAATACCATAAAAATAACACTTTATTCAGCACTGATATGCTTACATGTAAGAAGGTATGCAGACATCCAATACTCAAAATGGCTGCCTAGGTGCTTCCGGTACCGCCATCTGATGTCACTTACTGACGTGTTTCGTCTGTAGATGTTGTCAAAGATGTTGCCTCTAAAAATAGCGCCGCTTTACCGCTGACGCCCGGGGAGGCTCAGTGTGAAAGGGGTCTTAATGACAACATTGTCTTTTTAATAATTGCTTTGAAAGGTATATACTTAAACTGTTTTTTAATAATATCATGGTGTGCTTTTTCTACAAATAAAATGTATTGAAACTAACCGTAGTGTCCTGCAATAGTGGCCTTCTTGGAGGAATTTTTTCCTTCTCTCTGTATATTTCTCTATTATATGTCTTGCTGTCAATTTTATCATATGAACAAGGTGTATTTACTTCCTTTCCTACGGTGACAACTCCTTCTCAGCTCAGCTGTAGCGTTGTCACACTTTCCTGTGCACAATGTTTTATAGGATGTGCATGTCACAGGGGGGAACATACTGTATATACAAAGTAAATGGAAATCATATTTTGCAGCAAAAATCATATTTTGTAACAAAAATAATTTAGCAAGAGAGGAGAAATCCAGCGCACTGAAAGCAAACAGTCCCAGATAGAGGTCTACTAAGGGAACATATAACAGTCAATGGGGATAAAAGTCCAGTTAGCTCAATTAGTGGCAGCCACTGCTGAAAAGATAGAAGGCTCTCTGCAAAATAAAATGAGAGGGAGGCAGCGTCATCTAAGTGTAGCAGAAAGGCACTTTTAATGGCAGCAATAAATTAGCAACTCACAGAAGTAGGTAGATCCTACTCATCAAAAGATAAAAGTCCCCGATGCAGCTGGCCAGGACGGCCGACGCTCCTCTTCACAGTAGGTAGATTATTGATAAAGTGCATAAAAAAAGTGCAGCGCAATCCAAATCAAATGAATAACAAAATCCAAATCAGGTTATATCATGTTGTGATAACCAAAATGTCTACCTCAAAGTCCCATTTGTAAAATTCCACCATAGTGTAAATATAGTGACAGTCAATAGTTATATCCAACGTGTTCGGTGCCTACCAACCAGAGTCAAAACAGCCTTAGTGTCCTCCACTTAAGATGGTACTGGAACACTCCCTCTGGTAGCACCTCTAAATCTCAGTCCTCCACCTCTCACTTTTGATGATCATATGATATATCATATAAACATAAATGGAGAAACTACAGTACTTTCTGCTACATAATATTTATTAAAATGAACTAGGGATAAACACTCACAAAAAAACTCAGTAAAAAATGCATATCATCAGTTCACCACACTGATACAAATTGGTGAAATTACGTTAATGGCAATGGCTCCTCAAAAGATAAAAGCCCCTTGCTGCAGCTGGCCTGATGGCAGGAATGGCTGACGCTCCTCCCCAGTGGGAAAACCCGGGTGAGCCCTCAGAAATGCTGTTAGATCCCAGCACTCCCAGGATGACTGTCCAGGATTCCTCAATGGGTGGAGATCGGGTCGGTGTCACTGGCGGGGGAAGTGGCACGTGTTTGGAGCATGCGTGCTCCTTCATCAGGCCCATGGCACGCATGGTCTGTACATGTGCCATGGCCCCCTCCAGTGCTCCTTCATCAGCCCCATGGCACCCATGGTCTGTACATGTGCCACTCCCCCTTCCAGTGATGGGGGCAAGGAATCCTGGACAGTTATCCTGGGAGTGCTGAGATCCAACAGCATTGCTGAGGGCCCATCCAGTTTTCCCACTGAGGAGGAGCATCAGCCATTCCAGCCAGCTGCAGCGGGGACTTTTATCTTTTGATGAGTATGATCTACCTACTTCTGTGAGTTGCTAATTTATTGCTGCCATAAAAGTTAATTTCTGCTACACTTAGATGGCGCTGCCCCTTTCTCCTATAACAAAAAAAATAATCCAAACCTGTTTTCCTTACAGTACTCCACACGGTTCAAATTTAGGGAAATGCATTATAGAAAGTTAATATCAGACAAGACAGTTAGGACACATTATGATACAGAAAGATAGAAGGCCCTTTGCAGATTACCAGGATGTTTCAGCAAGTTCATGGAATGGGATTTTATATAACAGATTTAATGTTTTTCTTTACAGTACACCTATAATTAGAGAAATACGTAGGCTGACATTACTGACTTTTCCTACTGCAAGTTGCGTGTTGCATGTTGCTTGACTGTCATGCTTATCCAGTAGCTTTAGCACTGGGCCAGAAACAAGCACACAGATTAGGATTTTAGACTTCACTAGCTACATGCTTATTTTTGGTCAATGGGTCAAATTATTGAGCCAGAGAATCAACAAAACATCTGGAGAATTAGTATTTTCAAAGGACTGTCAACAATGCCAATTTTGTTACTTTCTTGTCAAAAGGGAACTGGTACTGGGTGTCTAAAAAAGCCCTTTAATGGTTTCCAGAACAGGGGGGCAGAGGCCTACCACAAAGCATACCAGCACATTAACACATTAACCCCTGCTCAGTCTCGACACCGCTCTGCTGCATGACAAGTGTGCTGGGTTGCTAGCCTCTGGCTTGGCATTTAGATTTTTCACCCAGTGAAAGGACTTTGTGAATCAGGTATAAAACTTGTGAAACACCTATCTGTATAAGGGAGTACTTGAATTTTTCTTTTGTAAAACAACTTGTGCACTGATATCCATACAACAATGATTCCCTGTAAACATTGTCTGTGGCTGGCGTCTTACCAGCCTAGGAAGTGGAATGTTGACTAAATGATGTTTGCTTAAATGTGTGTAAACTTGGCAATGAGGTCAGATACTTGGCAGGCACCAAAAAGGGCCACCAAGTGTAAATATAAAAAAAATAAAATATTGCAAACACTCTGGAATGGCAAATTAACTATAGCACACGCACGCTCGGCTTTAAATCTGCTCCTTGTGCCTTTCTCAGTATGTTTTACTGCGTAGCGGCAGGCCCTAGGACTCTCTATGACCTCTTAGCTTAATCCATACTGGCTGTACAGCTCAGCTACCATTGAAATATAGTGTCCACTGCTTTTTTAGCGCATTTGACCCCTGGACTATTTACTTCATGACCAGGCCATTTTTTGTAATACGGCACTGCGTTACTTTAACTGACAATTGCGTGGTCATGCAACGCTGTACTCAAATAAAATTGATGTCCTTTTTTCTTTTAGTGGTATTTGATTACCACTGCCTTTTTTATCTGTTGTGCTATAAATAAATAATAAGAATAACAATTGTGAAAAGAAAAACAATATTTTTTACTTTCTGCTATAAAACACATCCAATGAAAAAATGTAGAAAAAAATAAAATTTCTTCATAAATTTATGCCAATATGTATTCTGCTACATTTTTGGTTTAAAAAAATCCCAATAACTGTACAGTGCATCCGGAAAGTATTCACAGCACTTCAGTTTTTCCACATTTTGTTACATTATAGCCTTATTCCAAAATGGATTAAATTCATTATTTTCCTCAAAATTCTCCAAACAATACCCCATAATGACAACCTGAAAGAAGTTTGTTTGAAATCTTTGCAAATTAATAAACTTAGAAAAAAAACATTTACATGTAAGTATTTACAGCCTTTGCTCAATACTTTGTTGAAGAACCTTTGGCCCCAATTACAGCCTCAAGTATTTTTGAGTATGATGCTATAAGCTTGGCACACCTATTTTTAGGCAGTTTCTCCCATTCTTCTTTGCAGAACCTCTTAAGCTCCATCGGGTTGGATGGGGAGCATTGGTGCACAGCCATTTTCAGATCTCCCCAGAAATGGTAAATCGGGTTCAAGTCTGGGCTCTGGCTGGGCCACTCTAATGCCGCGTACACACGATCGGAAATGCCACCAGCAAAAGACCGATGAGAGCTTTTTGTCGAATAATGTGACCGTGTGTATGCTCCATCGGTCTTTTGCTGGCGGAATTCCAGCCAGCAAGAGATTGGGAGCATGTTCTCAATTTTTCGGTTGGGAAAAGTTCCTATGCGAAAATGCGATCGTCTGTATGCAATTCCGACGCGCCAAAAAATCACGCATGCTCAGAATCAAGTACGAGACGGAAGCGCTCGGTATGGTAAAACTACCGTTTGTAATGGAGATGGCACATTCGTCACACTGAAATGTTTTAAATAGTTTAATGCAGCGCATTCTCTTCTTCTTTATAATGCTAGAAGAATAAAGTTGTTTTGCTGCTCATATTCGCCCAGAGTTCTCACAAACTGATTTCTTTATTATTTCTCATAATCTCATGAATAATCTTTTTTGTTTTTAAAGCCAGATCTCCATAATAATGTTTTTTTTATAGTCATTTTTATTTAATTTTTTTAATCAAGATCTCCTGTTGTTTTTTTTATTTTACATTATTTTATAGTGATCTCCATATTTTTCTTTATTTTGTATGTCACGTTTCCACAACAACATTATTATCTTGTTTTTTTAAACCTCAAGTAGGTTCCTTGGTGCCCCTTGTTAATTAGACATTGTATTTTTGAAATGTACCTGCCTACTCACAAACAAACTGTCCTATTTGAAGAAAAACACATAGGCAAGTATCTTCATATAAAAAAAATCTCCATTTATTCTGGCTCATAATAACAAAATAAAGAGAGAAGTCAACGCTGGAGAAACAGCTGGAATTTGCGAAGGCTTTGGCCCCCAGGGCAGACATCAACTTGGTACTTTGAGAAGTCCATATATAAGGGAGCACAATCTGGTCCAGGACTCCCAGAGATCAGGAACAGCAGCATATGACATGTATGTCCCCAGGCTGTGGTTCTACCACAGCCTGCGTCTTCTGTCAGACCAGACTGAACCCAGGCAATCACTTTCTTCTCTTCGCTGCAGCCTTCCCTCCACGCTTCCCTGCAGCCTTCCCTGCAGGCTGTGGCTCTGGAGGTGGACTTGTGGCAGGAGGAGGAGGAGGAGGATGGGCGAGCGTACATAAGTGGACATCATCAGTCATTTGCCCCCTCAACCCCTTGTGAATTGGCCCTCCTCCATTTTGTGCAAATTTGAGGCTAGATAGTAGCCATAGGCCTCTCCAGCATTGAGGGGGCTTTCAGGGCGTCATTAGCCTCCTTAATGAGGACAAGTGCTGCCTCCTCCATGTTCCTCCCCTTCCTGGGCCTTTTGGTTGGAAGGCAGAGGGGAGGGACCTGGGATTGAGGCTGGGCCCCACCACCTCCTGGCTGACACTAACCCCCACCTCCTGGCTGACAGTTCCCCCCGCCTCCTCCTGTGTGTCACATTCCGGAGCCTCGTCCTGGCTGAGGTCTTCCTGTGTATAAAAAAGGGACATAGTTTTAGTTTTTGGTTCATCAATCGCACACAATTTTCAGCTCATGACTGTTGCAAATTGAATGTTAATAAATAGAAAAGACTATCATTCTGAGCCCAGCATTTTTCATTCTTGTTCTTATCATTTTTGGCCCCTACTGTCTATTGATATGTAAAACACTTCTTGGTAAATCATTCATTTGTTAGCAATAATAACATATAGTTAACAACACAAATTTTACAAAAAAAATATGTTTAAAAATATTATACCGGGCTCCAGCTGGGCTCCTCAATTTCTTCCTGGATAGAAGGCCCAGGTTGGTCCTCGGAAGCCTCAGCTGGGGTTGAGGGAAGGGTGGATGGAAGGGGGGCCCAGAAGAGTCGAAAGTGATTCCCTGGCTTCCATCTGATCTTCCAGGAACCGCATCTTTTTGTAGTACCACAGACTGGGTACATACACATCTTCTGCTGCTGCTCCTGACCTAATGGACTTATGGACCTTCTGAAGCTCCTTTCTATACGTCAGGGATATGCAATTAGTGGACCTCCAGCTGTTGCAGAACTACAAGTCCCATGAGGCATAGCAAGTCTCTGACAGCCACAAGCATGACACCCAGAGGCAGAGGCATGATGGAACTTGTAGTTTTGCAACAGCTGGAGGTCCACTAATTGCATATCCCTGCTATACGTGCTTCTCAAGCTACCAATTTTCCTCTCCACAAAGTCGATGTCTGCGTTGGGGATCTGCGTCTTCACAAATTCCAGCAGTTTCTCTAGCGATGCCTTCCTAGCTGGTTTATTTCTATATAAGGGGTTTTTCAACCTCCCACAAATTGCGCATATCCCTGTATTTATCAATGAACTGGCCCATGAATTCTGGGTCTTTTGAATTGTTTAATTTTTGCTGCAAGACCAAGCAAAATACAAAAAACACTAATATCAGGCTAAACTCTCCTAATCTTATCCCAATATAGGCCTCAATCTAGAATCAGTATAGGCCACTCATGTCCCAAGTTAAAATGTTACCTTCATTATTACGTTCGTCGCTTATGTTCCTCCTTCGTACACACACAGAACGTACGTACCACACACATGTGTTAGTTTTATATACACTGTGCATGCGTGAAACTCCGCACACGTCGCCCTCCCCTGAGTTTCTTTCTAGAATATTCCCCGCCCCTTCTATTTCGGCCCAGAGTGGGAGACCACATGGCGGAGACACAGCAGGTGCGTGATAATAGCAGTAACGAGGAGGAAAGCCCAGAGCAAGAAACGTCCCAATCCAGGAGGAGGAGATTTAAGGCCTCAAATATGACCTTTGTAGAGATGGTGGACATGGTCGACATATTGAAGAGGGCTGACTATGATGGGAAGTATGGACCGTACCTAAACCCTAATCAGTGAAAGGCCAAGATCATGACTAAAGTTGTGAAGAGGATCAAAAAAGTGCTTCTAAAAAGTAAGTAGTTGTCGTGTGTTACGATTATTATTATTATTATTACTTGCATGCTGCTCCATGTGCTTTTCTTTACTATTGGACAGTTTAAAATGGCGACTTTCATGTTCATGGGCACACTAATCAGTCGTAGTAAACATCTTTAGTTTGGCAACTAAATATGATGTTTTTGCCAGATACAGGGTTAACTACATTTGGTCATGATAATTTGTAATAAAAGAAGTTTAGGACATTGTAGTCTAGATGTGTTTGAAACTAGAAGGAATTGCAAACTTGATTCAGTGTAATGTAAGGAGAAGACACTCAACAGCTGTTTACACATCTGGACTCAGGAGCACTAGTGTGGGACACAAGAACAAACTTTTTAGGGTGTCCCACACAAGTGCTCCAGTGGATACTTGGGGTGTCTCCATGTGTGAAACTTGTTCAAAAAAGGGAAGTATTCCAGCTTGGTTAAGGGAATGAATCATGTCTTCAACTTGGAACTCTGCCCAAACAGACAATTGTACCCCACTTCCAAGCAATGTTTAATATTACTATTTCTGGCCTCAAATTTCTGTGTGCTAAGTATACCTTTTGTTTCATTCTCATAGGGGAGAAAAGACGTCTGAAGACTCCAGGAACCCCCCCCCCCCACACACTCCTGAGGATGTGGAGGAAAGAGAGGTGGTGGAAATTGTCACCACAGGTGAGTGTCTGACACCACAGATTCAGGTAATAGATGTATGCCAGCATATTTATAATACATGGTGTGTATTTTTTCTTTTAGGTGATATGCATGTTGTTGAAGAACAAGCTCCTCATTTCACCACTGACAGTGCCCAAAGGCTTATCCAGGAAATCATGTATTGTAGTCAGGATTTAGACTTCATAAAGCAAAAAACACATGAGATTAAAGTCAAACTGAAGAACATGATTGATGTACTAGGAAGAATATAAATACCCAAAAATGACACCTTATTTTTTTGTTTTTAACAAATTTTTATGCATTTTAAAAGCCAAATTTTACAGATGCACACAGTGTGTCAACATGTGCTATCTGCCATCAGGGGATATCAATGTATGTGGTTTGTGGCTGCAACCCCTTCCTCGCAACTCACGTAGCTGAGAGGAAGTGGTTGCACCCCCAAAACACATCCTATTGATCCCCCATGATGGGAGATAGCACATGTTGACATTAGGTATGGGATCAGGAGGAAAATCCCCAGTTTAACTCCCAATTTGTGTGCATCTTCAAAATTTGGCTTTTACAGGGGTGACATCACCCCATCTGATGAAGGCAATATCAACACATTTTGGACACTATAATGTCTGATATTGCCTTCAGTTTTTCAATGTTGAACTTTGTAAGTTCCTGAGTTGTGTATGTTATGTTTTGAAACATGCCTGTTTATGTACCCTAAAAAACGCACATGTGTTTGTGCACGGAGTAAAAGGTTTTATACTTAACAATGTGTGGCTTCTTCTTTCAATGCTCAATACCAGTTTTTATATTAAGTTGGTGTTTATAGTGACAATCGGTGTTATTTAATAATGGAAAAACCACTTGGCACTACAAGTGCACTAGGAGAACCTAGGAAACAGAAAAAAGAAACACAAGCAGTAAATGAAAATAAAGCTTTTATCTAATAAAATAGAAAATTTATTCAAAATTGTCTGGCAAAGCAATGGCCCCCCTACCCGTAAAATATTCTACATATTTTTCCCCACACTTCACCGGCGCTTTGGGGGGGCAAGCCAGGACGGCCCGCTTCCAGGGCTGTCAGTGTTTAATGAAGTCCGGCCTCAGGCCCAACTGAGGCAACATAACTAGGATTATTATTTTTTCAAAAGTTGTGCAGTATGCAGCAAGCTAACACAATGTGGTTTAGTTTGTACTCCTCCATATTTATGGCAGTTAAAAATAGGCGGAACCGGCTGGGCATTATCCCAAACGCATTCTCCACGACTCTTCTGGCTCTGACCAGCCGGTAATTAAAAACACAAACATTCTTGGCCAACACCAGTATAACATTTTTTTGAATGAGTATTTAAATGCAAAAATCTTAAGGTCCACTTATCAGATTCCCCCCCCCCCCCTCTGATGGCCCAATGTAAACATTTTAGGGGGGGAGATGTTTTGGACAGGTAACCCTCTCAACTTCATTGAGAGCTGAATGCATAAATAATGTGTGTTACTTTGGCCAGCCCCTCCTTAATTACACTATTGGCAGCCCACTGGACAGGTAGGAAGTGTCATAATACAAAAAAATGAATACACACTGTACAAATTGAAGCACATTTTTACATTCTGCAATTAACTAGAAAGATAATAGAAGAACAAAACTTTAAACAGTACCATTTGAAAGTATTCAGGCAGGCCCTTGCACTACATGCTTTGGGGAATTCATCCATAAACATAACCACAAAAGAGGTGGGTATAGTGTGTATGGGTTTGGCAAAGTCAGCAGATGGAGGATTGGTATTGGTTGACTTAGCGGTTGGGGGGAGGGAGGGTTCCAAATGAGTTTGGGACCACACAAAAAGCCTCTGGCACTCTGCCTAAATTTAAAGACACAAATAACATTTGTACACATTTTAGGGGGTGTTTAGGGTAAAGCACTACTATGGAGCTGACAAAATACATTGTTAAGTGACTAGGCTAGGTGGAGATGGGCCCAGGATAGCATGCTGGGGAGGTTAATGAAGGCAAATATGCATGAAGGACAAAAAAGGAAGTTTAAAAACTGCCAGCATGCATGAGCACAAAGGGGACATTCCCAGCATATTACAATCATGGTAATTAGGGAATGATGAAAGAAATACAATACATTAGCAAACATTAAATACATAGAATGTGATGCTAAAGGAGAAAACTTATCCTAATATAGTCCTTCTGCAGGTGAATGATGGCAGAACAGGTCTCTGGAATAATGATCCCCAGAGCCTGTCGAGAACTTGAGGTCCTGCAGACTTCTCCCAGTCGTTAAGTACCACAACGTGGCGACTAGCCTTTGTTCGGGAGTGATGGCTTGTCGCATGCAGGTATCCTGCCTGCTAATATGAGGGGACAGCAAAGCTAACAAATGGTGAAAAATGGGGCCCGTCATCCAGAGATAATTCCTGAAATCATCAGGGTTATTCTCCTAGATCTCCTGCAACAAAGGCATGTGAGAGAATTAGTCACGCTGGAGCAACCAATTCTTGGTCCATGAACTCCTCCCCACCCTGTTCATGGACTGGGCTTGGGTCACAGTAAGAAATCCGAACTCTACGACGAGGACGTACCTGCAACATGGCTTCAAAACGGTCGGCTGGTCAGAACAAACTAAACAGAAAGCACTGAAAAACAGCAAGGCCTGAAAGAACGAGCTGAAAATCAGAAACGAGCGGACAAGAATGCACTGGAGATCAAATACGGTACTATATATAGAAACGCAACTGACAAACAAATGCGAACTGACTATACGCACTGAAGAACAGATACAAACACACAAGCACAAACTGAAGAGCAGCAAAGATCGGAAAAGCACGAGTCTGAAAAGCGTGAATCATCTCTCACCAAACTTCTACTAACACGAGATAAACATGAGATTAGCAGAAGGAGCCCAAAGGGTGGCGCACTTGGTATTGAACTTCCCTTTTCTAGTCCCGTCGTAGGTGTTGTACGTCACTGCGTTCTTGGAGTTCGGAATTTGGTGTGACCGTGTGTATGCAAGACAAACTTGAGTGGAATCCCATCAGAAAAAAACATCCAAGGCTTTTCCGACTAGAATTCCGATCGTGTGTACGCAGCATAAGACATTCACAGAGTTATCCTGTAGCCACTCCTTTGTTATTTTCGCTGTGTGCTTAGGGTTGTTGTCCTGTTGGAAGATAAACCTTCTCCCCAGTCTGAGCTCCAGAGTGCTTTGGAGCAGGTTTTCATCAAGGATGTCTCTGTACATTGCTGCATTAATCTTTCCCTCAATCCTGACTAGTCTCCCAGTTCCTGCCGCTGAAAAACATCCCCCACAGCATGATGCTGCCACCACCATGCTTTACTGTAAGGATGGTATTCAGGCCAAAGAGTTCAATCTTTGTTTCATCAGACCAGATAATTTTGTTTGTCATTGTCTGAGAGTCCTTTAGGTGCCTTTTTGCAAACTCCTTGTGGGCCGTCGTGTGCCTTTTACTGAAGAGTGGCTTCCGTCTGGCCACTCTACCATACAGGCCTGATTGGTGGAGTGCTGCAGAGATGGTTGTTCCATCGGAAGGTTCTCCTCTCTCCACAGAGAAACACTGGAGCTCTGTCAGAGTGGTCACCTCTCCCTTCTCCCCCGATCGCTCAGTTTGGCCAGGTGGCCTGCTCTAGGAAGACTCCTGGTGGTTCCAAACTTCTTCCATTTACAGATGATGGAGGTCACTGTGGTCATTGGGACTTTCAATGCTACAGAAATTTTTCTGTACCCTTCCGATCTGTGCCTCGATATAATTCTGTCTCGGAGGTCTACAGACAATTCTTTGGACTTTATGGCTTGCTGTGTGCCTCGGACATGCACTGTTACCCGTGGGACCTTATATAAACAGGTGTGTGCCTTCCCAAATCACGTCCAATCAACTGAATTTACCACGGGCAGACTCCAGTCAAGTTGTAGAAACATCTCAAGGATGATCAGTAAAAACAGGATCCACCTGAGCTCAATTTTGAGTGTCATGGCAAAGGCTGTGAATACTTATGTACATGAGATTTTTTTCATTTTTAATAAATTTGCAAAGATTTCAAACAAACTTTCATTATGGGGTATTGTTTGTAGAATTTTGAGGAAAATAATGAATTTAATCCATTTTGGAATAAGGCTGTAACATAACAAAATGTGGAAAAAAGTGAAGCATTGTGATAAGTTTCCAGATCCACAGTATATTGATTGATTTATGCGAATGTTATAACATCTACAAACTGTGGGATATATTTATGGGATTTTTTTTTATACTAGCATTGGAGGCGATCAGCAGCTTATAGAGGCGGACAATTAGACACTAACTGACACTTTTGACATTTTGCGGGAACCAGTGATACTAATACAGTGCTAGAAATATGCACTGTCATTGTACTAATGACACTGGCTGGGAAGGGGTTAAACATCTAGGACATTCAAGGGTTAGCTGTATGCCTAACCAGTGTTTATGTATACTGCATGTGCTGCTTTTACCAGGGGAAGTAATGAATTTTTTGCAGGAACATACTGTAGAATCTATCCCTTCCCACCTGTCAGAGCAGCAAACTGCCTTGTTTACATAGGCAGATTCCTGTTCTGTGTAGTTTACCGATGATCAGTGGGTGCCGGAGGACATCGAGTACTTGGCACCTGCAGATTATCACAGCAGAAGCAGCACGCCCCCTGCCGTCAGAAGTGCAGGATCGCATATATACAGTATCTCACAAAAGTGAGTACACGCTTCACATTTTTGTAAAAGTTTTATTATATCTTTTCACGTGACAACACTGAAGAAATTACACTTTGCTACAATGTAAAGTAGTGAGTGTACAGCTTGTATAACAGTGTAAATTTGCTGTCCCCTCAAAATAACTACACACAGCCATTAATGTCTAAACCACTGGCAACAAAAGTGAGTACACCCCTAAGTGAAAATGTCCAAATTGGGCGCAAAGTGTCAATATTTTGTGTGGCCAGCATTATTTTCCAGCACTGCCTTAACTCTTTTGGGCAATGGAGTTCCCCAGAGATTCACAGGTTGCCACTGGAGTCCTCTTCCACTCCTCCATGACGGAGCTGGTGGTTGTTAGAGACCTTGCGCTCCTCCACCTTCCGTTTGAGGATGCCCCACAGATGCTCAATAGGGTTTTGGTCTGGAAACATGCTTGGCCAGTCCATTACCTTTACCCTCAGCTTCTTTAGCAAGGCAGTGTTTGGGGTGTGTTTGGGGTCGTTATCATGTTGGAATACTGCCCTGCAGTCCAGTCTCAGAGGGGAGGGGATCATGCTCTGCTTCAGTATGTCACAGTACATGTTGACATTCATGATTCCCTCAATGAACTGTAGCTCCCCAGTGCTGGCAGCACTCATGCAGCCCCAGACCGACACTCCCACCACCATGCTTGACTGTAGGCAAGACACACTTGTCTTTGTACTCTTCACCTGGTTTCTGCCACACACGCTTGACACCATCTGAACCAAATAAGTTTAACTTAGTCTTATCATACCACAGGACATGGTTCCAGTAATCCATGTCCTTAGTCTGCTTGTCTTCAGCAAACTGTTTGCGGGCTTTCTTGTGCAACATCTTTAGAAGAGGCTTCCTTCTGGGATGACAGCCATGCAGACCAATTTGATGCAGTGTGCGGCGTACGGTCTGAGCACTGACAGGCTGACCCCCCCCACACCCCTTCAACCTCTGCAGCAATGCTGGCAGCACTCATACGTCTATTTCCCAAAGACAATCTCTGGATATGACGCTGAGCACATGCACTTAACTTCTTTGGTCGACCATGGCAAGGCCTGGTCTGAGTGGAACCTGTCCTGTTAATACACTGTATGGTCTTGGCCACAGTGCTGCAGCTCAGTTTCAGGGAAAATCTTCTTATAGCCTAGGCCATCTTTATGTAGAGCAACAATTCTTTCTTTCAGATCCTCAGAGAGTTCTTTGCCATGAGGTGCTATGTTGAACTTCCAGTGACCAGTATGAGAGAGTGAGAGCGATAACAACACATTTTACACACCTGCTCCCTATTCACACCTGAGACCTTGTAACACTAACGAGTCACATGACATTGGGGGGGGTGGCTAATTGGGCCCAATTTGGCCATTTTCACTTAGGGGTGTACTCACTTTTGTTGCCAGCGGTTTAGACATTAATGGCTGTGTGTTGAGTTATTTTGAGGGAACAGCAAATTTACACTGTTATACAAGCTGTACGCTCACTACTTTACATTGTAGCAAAGTGTAATTTCTTCATTGTTGTCACCTGAAAAAATATAATAAAATATTTACAAAAATGTGAGGGGTGTACTCAATTTTGTGAGATACTATATACAAGATCCTATGAAGAGCTGCTGTCCTGTAGCAGTAAAACTGCATTTGAATGGGCTGCTCTCTGCTCCAAAAAAGGCGCCAAAGTAGCTCCTATACCTTTTTTTGGACCTGACTTTGGCGAATTTTTGGAAAACATGGTTTTGAGTGTTTTGCACGTGACTAAATGCCTGTTTCTTCTGCACGTATGGGATGGCAATAAACAATAATTGCACCCAAACGTGCATCGCGTGTTTTGACGCGATTTTACCATGTTCCGGAAGCATTGACAGAATGGTGCAATTTTGCCAGCGTTTCTAGAAAAAAGAAAGCAGGTGTGAACGGGGTCTCAGAGGTCATAGGCTATTCAAACCTCCCTCTTAGTATATCAGTATGTGCATGCATTTACACAAGAGTAAGAATACATGAATGTTCTGCCTTCTCGTTTAATTAACAGGATGCACATTATCTGTGGACCAAAGTGACTGTATTTTTTATTTTTATACACAAATCTTCTATTTTATAGAGACTGCAGGAATCAAGATATAGGCTCCTGACTAGATGGTATAGAGGGGTTGATTTACTAAAACCGGAAAGTGTGAAATCTGGTGCAGCTGTGCATGGTAGCCAAGCAGCTTTGACAAAAAAAAACTGGAAACTGATTGGTTTCTATGCAGATTTGCACCAGATTTTGCACTCTCTACTTTTAGTAAATCAGCTCCAGAGATCAAGAGAGACTACACCGAGTGTTTCTCTTACTGTTGACCCCACCTGTTGTTGATGTGGGGAAAACAGAGGAACGCTCTATCATATTTTTTGGACTTGCCCTCGAATTCGACCTTACTGGCAGGATGTATGTGCTTTGAAGATCTCACAGGCCTTTCCCTTGTCCATGACCTGGCAGTCTGTTTGCTACACCGTAGCCCTCTTTTCAAACACAAATATTGACATTCTCTAATGAGACATCTTTTAAACGCAGCGAGGGCCTGCATACCAGCACATTGGAAATGCCCCCCCCCCCCCCGTGCACCATTAGATTAGAACAGCAAATTCATAATGCACATGGAGGAACTTATAGTTTCCTTGAGGAGACAGGAAGCTCGCTTTAAAAAACTTCGATACAGCGGGCCCACCCTACGTTGCTGTTCTAGTAGGTCTTTCCTGGCATTTTCCTAGTCGCATCCTACAGCAAAAGCCATGGTCCATCAGAGGGATCTCATTGTTAAAAGGTATCAGTCAGGAGAAGGGTACAAAAGAATTTCCAAAGCATTAGATATACCATGGAACACAATGAAGACGGTCATCCTCAAGTGGAGAAAATATGGCACAACAGTGAATGGACAAGAACTGGACGTCCCTCCAAAATTTATGAAAAAGCGAGAAGAAAACTGGTCAGGGAGGCTGCCAAGAAGCCTACAGCAACATTAAAGGAGCTGCAGAAATATCTGGCAAGTACTGGCTGTGTGGTACATGTGACAACAATCTCCCGTATTCTTCAGATGTCCAAGCCTGGCTAAATTTTGCAAAAACACATCTGAAGTCTCCCAAAGGCATGTGGGAAAATGTGTTATGGTCTGATGAAACAAAGGTTTAACTTTTTGGCCAAAATTTCAAAAGATATGTTTGGCACAAAAACAACACTGCACATCACCAAAAGATCACCATACCCACAGTGAAGCATGGTGGTGGCAGCATCATGCTTTCGGGCTGTTTTTCTTCAGCTGGAACAGGGGCCTTAGTCAAGGTAGAGGGAATTATGAACAGTTCCAATTACCAGTCAATATTGCCACAAAACGTTCGGGCTTCTGATAGAAAGCTGAACATGAAGAGGAACTTCATCTTTCAGCATGATAACGAACAAAAGCATACATTCAATTCAACAAAAGAATGGCTTTACCAGAAGAAGATTAAAATTTTGGAATGGCCCAGCCAGAGCCCAGACCTGAATCCTATTGAAAATCTGTGGGGTGATTTGAAGAGGGCTGTGCACAGGAGATGCCCTCACAATCTGACAGATTTGGAGTGTTTTTGCAAAGAAGATTGGGCAAATATTGTCAAGTCAAGATGTGCCATGCTGACTCATACCCAAAAAGACTGAGTGCTGTAATAAAATCAAAAGGTTCATAAGGGTGTAAACCCTTATGCAACCATATTTTTTATTTTTTTTATTTTTACTTCCCTGCACCTAAAAGATTTCAGTTTGTCGTTCAACTGAGTTGTACAGTTTATAGGTTAGATTAGAGGTGGAAAAAGTACTGTATATTTTTTATATCCATATCAGTGTACAGTGTCAGTAGAGTAGTGAACAATGTCAGCAGGGCAGATATTGGTGGTTGATTTTTATTTATTTTTTCATTATTTTATTAGTTTTACAATTTTTTTTACAAAGAATTTGAATTTATTTTTACAATTTTTTAGGAGCTTTGGTGAAATATCAGTGGTCTAAACAGACCCCTGATGTCTCACTTTTGAGACAGAGAAAGGGACTGAGGACAGAGAATCTCCTGTCCCTTTCTCTGCAGTCAAGCAGCAAGGAGAATATGCATAACACAGCGTGATTAGGGTGTGCCCATGCACACCTGGCACATCATGTGCGCACACCTATGACTGTAGCCAAACACAAGAGAATGGAAAGAAACCTGGTCCCAATATGCTGTAAATACACATCAGAAAAATAAACTACACACATAAATATTATCAGAATTTAAAAAAAAAATGTGTCTGCTTGTGTACTATTTGACATTTAATTTATCAGATATGGAGACACAATGCTTAATTTATTCTAAGTTAGAAAATCATTTATGTTCAGTTTGTACATTTTTGTTTAAATGTGTTTCAGTAATTGACTTGTTCAAAATTTAGTTAATTTAAATGTTTAATGTATTTGTCCCAGGAAGCATAATTAAATGCAGTTTATTTATATAGCTACCTTGTAAATGTTTGTATTATGTTGATTTTGTTTCCTTAGTAGATAAGTGAATACAAGTGTTTCCTCGTGGATGTTAAAAAAGTGGAGGAATGAGAATAATTTGCAGCTTTGATGACGGTAAAGTCTGACCTGTATGTATGTAATAGACGGAAGAACTGTACAGTCATATGGAAAGAGGAAGTTTGCTTGCAAGAATGCAAATATCTGCAGAGATAAGTACTGACCAGTTTAAACAGAGCCCTGACCTTCTTATTGGTTTTAGGTTTTTACTTGTTTTATGTAAAAGATACTTGATGACCTGGGGGGAAACCACTGCCCATGAGACCCTAGAGCAAAATCTTATTATGGGTTTTCTGGAATAGTCTCTCTGTAAATGCTGATGCTTCCATGCATCAGAGTTTACTTGCATATGCATGTATGGCAATTCCTAAAAAATGTAGTACTCCCACGCTCGGGAAATAAACCACATGGGCATGCATGGGTGAGCATCAATGAAATGAGGCATCGGTATTTAAAGGCGTACAGCCATTCACTTGTACGGCAGGCTGTAAGGCCTGGTTCACACCTATGCAGGTTGCAGTTTGCATATTCCAGGTGCATTTTGCGTTTTTCAGTATACGTTTTTGATCCATTGAACTGAGAAAAAAGTCCCAGGCCCTTTCCATAAAATGCATAGATGTGAATGTGACCAATAGGAAACCATGTTAAATTAACTGTAGTGTGTTTCTGCAAAACTGAAAACGCACTAAAAAATGCATAGGTGTGAACCAGGCCTAAGTGGCTCCTTGGGCGTGGGAAAGCGCTGGGGAAATCATTATTCTGGAGCTTAACCCCTTGCCGACCAGCCGCCGTCAGGAGGCGCGTGCCTGCTGCACAGTGGGGGTGCCGATGCTTGTGGCCAACGGTCGCGATGACCGCCGGCCGCGAGCAATAGCGGTCACGAGAGGCAGAACAGGGAAGTGTGTGTGTAAACACACAAATCCCTGTTCTGTTCAGAGAGGAGTGACAGATCGTGTGTTCCTATTAGCTAGGAACCACGATCTGTCACTTCCTCTAGTCAGTCCCCTCCCCCTTCGGTTAGAAACACATAGCAGGGAACACAGTTAACCCCTTGATCGTCCCCTAGTGTTAACCCCTTCCCTGCCAGTGACATTTTTACAGTAATCAGTGCATTTTTATAGCACTGATTACTGTATAAATGCCAATGGTCCCAAAAATGTGTCAAAAGTGTCCGATGTGTCCGCCATAATGTCGCAGTCCCGATAAAAATTGCAGATTGCCGCCATTACTAGTAAAAAAATAATAATAATAAAATATCTATCCCCTATTTTGTAGACGCTATAACTTTTGCGCAAACCAATTAATATACGCTTATTGCGATTTTTTTTTTCCAAAAATATGTAGAAGAATACATATCGGCCTAAACTAAGAAAAAATTAACTTTTTAACTCCATCAGCTCTACACGGCGCCTGCACAATTAAGGGTACTTTGTGCCACACACTCCCGCTGTTCATGTTCGGAGACTTTTAGTGTCTCCTTTGTACTCCTGCGCAGTACAGGGTGGACACTATCCAATGGGGGACAGGATCATGCGGGCAGAACAGGGGAAGTCAGTCAGCGGGCGGGATAGTCAGCTTGTGAGCGGGCTTGCTTGCCAATCAGCGGGCTGGGGAGCAGAGAGATGACATCATATCTCACCGTCCGCCCTGCATCACTGCAGTTCCGCTCTCACTGTACAGCCGCGGGCAGCAGAGAGATTACATCATCTCTCTGCTGCCTGCCTGCAAGTGGCAAATCGCTACGTGTGGCAGGTGACGTCGTGGCAAGAGACAATCCGCAATGTGTGGCAGGTGACGTGGTAAGTGACAATCCGCTATCCGCTACGTGTGGCAGGTAAAGTCGTGGCTAGTGACAATCCGCAATGTGTGGCAGGTGGCGTCGTGGCAAGTGACAATCCGCAACATGTGACATCATGGCAAGTGACAATCCGCAATGTGTGGCAGGTGGCGTCGAGGCAAGTGACAATCCGCAACGTGTGACATTGTGGCAAGTGGCAATCTGCAATGTGTGGCAGGTGACATTGTGGCAAGTGACAATCTGCAACGTGTGGCAGGTGGCGTTGTGGCAATCCGCAATGTGTGGCAGGTTGCGTCGTGGCAAGTGACAATCCGCAATGTGTGACATTGTGGCAAGTGACAATCCGCAATGTGTGGCAGGTGATGTTGTGGCAAGTGACAATCCGCAACATTTGGCAAGTGACAATCCGCATCTGAAGGCAGGTGACGTTGGCAAGTGACACGCTCGGGGCTCCCACTGAAACTGCATTATGGTGAGTTGAACTATTGTATTTTAAATAACAATGTAATAATAGAAATAATGCACTTCATTTTTTTTGCGATATGGCACTGCGTCGATTTAACTGACAATTGCGCGGTCATGTGGCGTTGCACCCAAACAAAATTTACGTCCTTTTATTCCCACAAATAGAACTTTCTTTTGGTGGTATTTGATCATCTCTGCGGTTTTTATTTTTTTTACTTTTTGCTACAATAAACATCCATAAAAATAAAAATAAAAATGTCTTCATCAGTTTAGGCCAATATGTATTCTTCTGTTTGGTAAAAAAAAAAACGCAATACGTGTATATTGATTAGTTTGCGCAAAAGTTATAGCGTCTACATAATAGGGGATAGATTTAAGGCATTTTTTTAATTATTTTTTTTTTTTACTAGTAATGGCGGTGATCTGCGATTTTTAGCGAGACTGCGACATTGCGGTGGACAGATTGGACACTTTTGACACATTTTTGGGACCAGTGACATTTATACAGAGATTTGTGCTATAAAAATGCACTGATTACTGTGTAAATGTCACTTTCAGGGAAGGGGTTAAATGTGTTCCCTGGGAGGTGTTTCTAACTGGGGGGATGGGACTGACTGGAGGAGGAGAGAGATCTCTGTTCCTAATCACTAGGAACAGCAGATCTGTCTCTCCTCCCCTGTTCAAATGGGGATCTGTCTGTTTACATTGACAGATCCCCGTTGTGGCTCTCTGTGGAGCGATTGTGGGTGGCTGGCTGACATAGCGGCCGCCGGCCACGCACAGGTCCTTTTATACATGTATAGAGCCATGTGTAAAATATTTAGATGCGCAACCAAAATAATATAAATAAATGTATAAAAACCACATAGGTGTAGGAACGAAAAAAACACAAATAGTGCCACAATATAGTCCATAACAGATATCAATCCGTGTAAATCCATTGAAATTGGACTCTTCAGAAGGTGTAACAATTGCTCTATTCACCCCACAAAAAGGGCAGCCAGACAACAGCCAAAAAAGTGATTTTAAAGACCAAAGGGCCTTTGGAGGAGAGGATTTGGATATCGGATGAACGTGTGAACACACCGTCCCTGGATGATTGATCTCTCCTGTGTATGCCTATATGATCTCTATAACCTGAGATCCAACAGATTTGGTAAGCGGGCCTTTGGTCTTTAAAATCACTTTTTTGGCTGTTGTCTGGCTGCCCTTTTTGCGGGGTGAATAGAGCAATCGTTACATCTTCTGAAGAGTCCAATTTCAACGGATTTACACGGATTGATATCTATTTTGGACTATTAACTATATCGTGGCACTATTTGTGTTTTTTTTATTCCTACACCTATGTGGTTTTTATATATTTATTTATATTATTTTGTTACACATATCTATTAGCTGAATATTCAGGTTTTCTAGTTGCAGCACCACTTTCTTCCTTTTTAATGTTTTTTATCAACAAATATACTTAATTTTGTTTCACCACTTTTTACCAACATATATATTTTTAAATATAAGTATATGCACATATGTTAGAGGGTTTAGCATGGATATTCCACCATATATAATGTATAGAGCCATGACAGGTCTTCTTTATACTCCTACATACATGTATAGTGCCATGACAGGTCCTCTTTATACTCCTATGCATGTATAGAGCCTAGACAGGTTCTGTTTCTACCCCTATATACATGTAAAGAGCCATGACAGGTCCTCTTTATACTTCTAAATACATGTATAGAGCCATGACAGGTCCTCTTCATACTTCTAAATACATGTAAAGAGCCATGACCGGTCCTCTTTATACTCCTTTATACATGTATAGAGCCATGACCAGTCCTCTTTATACTCCTACATACATGTATAGAGCCATGACAGGTCCTCTGTATACTTCTATATACACGTATAATGCCATGACCGGTCCTCTTTATACTCCTATACATGAATAGAGCCATAACAGGTCCTTTTTATAGAGCCATGACAGGTCCTCTTTATATTCCTACATACATGTATTGAGCCATAACAGGTCCTCTTTATATTCCTACATACATGTATTGAGCCATAACACATCCTTTTACACTCCTATACACATGTATAGAGCCATGACAAGTCCTCTTTATACTCCTACATACATGTATAGAGCGATGACAGGTCCTCTTTATACTCCTATACATGTAAACAACCATGACAGGTCCTCTTTATACTCCTATATACATGTATAGAGCCATGACAGGTCCTCTTTATACCCCTTTACACGTATAGAGTGATGACAGGTCCTCTTTATACTTATATATACACGTATAGTGCCATAAAAGGTCCTCTTTATACTCCTATATACATGTATAGAGCCATGATAGGTCCATTTTAGTTATCATGAGATAAAATAATGGATGTGGGGGCATTTTGGTGGGCGTGATTTCTTTTTTTTTTGGGGGGGGCAGCATTTCATTCTTGGTACCAGGCAGCACAATGTCTTGGGCCGGCACTGGCATGCTTGTTATACTCACTGTGGAACCTAAGGGGGTTAATCCTCTGAAGTGTGAACAAGATAGGAGCGCTATCATATACTATACTAATACATCACCAAAGAAATCATAAAAACTCATATCAAATATAAAATAACAATATAAAAAGTCCATAAATTCCAGTGAACAAATAAATAAATATATAAAGTTCATGTGAATCCAAGAAGGTTTTTCCAGTGCAACTTCAACTTAATCGGATGTGCAGTATAAAGTGCCAAGACAAACATCAGTGTAAAGTTTGTGCTCCCCTCTGTGTGCCAGAGATCCAGGACTCCCATAACAGAAGTCAGATGCACTTTGAGAGGGTGGCTGGGCTTAATAGTCCCACTGGCTGTGTCACTAAGGCTTGCGTTGTCCTCACTGAGCCATCAGAAATCCAGGAATCCCATTGAGAAGTTTACAAACGTTATAAGGACTGCTGGGCTCTGTGGTCCCACAGGCTGTAACTCCAGCTACAAAAGGTGTTGTTCTCAACGAACCTCCAGGGATGGGTACAAATGGCAAAAGAAGCTATATAGCGTAATTATGTATGTTTATTGTATACTTTATACTGCACATCCGATTAAGTTGAAGTTGCACTGGAAAAATCTCCTTGGATTCACATGAACTTTATATATTTATTTATTTGTTCACTGGAATTTATGGACTTTACTGTATACAATAAAACCTTGGATTGCAAGCATGATTCGTTCCGGAAACATGCTTGTAATCCAAAGCACTTGTATATCAAAGCAAATTTCACCATAAGAAATAATGGAAACTCAAATGATTCGTTCCACAACCATTTATTCATAAGTCCTTCAGTTTATAGTCCATATAAAAAGATTATAGTAATGTAATAGGTTGTGTAACCATAAAATGTCTATCCACAAATGGAAGCCTCCACAAGGGGATTAGAAGCAAAATCCAGCAGGAGCTACAGAGTATAAAAGAGAAGAGAGGCGCCTCTAAGTGTAGCAATATGTTGATAAATGTAACCATATTGCTACACTTAGAGGCGCCTCTCTTCTCTTTTATACTCAGTTGTGACATGACACTACTTGTATATCAAGACATCGCTTGTATATCAAGTCAAAATGTATTAAAAAATTTTGCTTGTCTTGCAAAACGCTCTCAAACCAAGTCACTCTCAAACCAAGGTTTTACTGTATATTGGTATTTTATATTTGATATGCCCTTTGAGAGCAGCAACCTTGTATATTAGTAATCACTTATATTTATATTTAACCACTTCCGGACTGCCGCACACGCCGATGTACGTCCTAAATTTGAAGAGGGATATCTTTGTTATGGCAGTAGCTAGCTGCCATAACCCTGGTATCCTCTTCTTCGGCCGGAGGTCCAGTTTCCGATAATAGTGGTCTCTGCGGCGGATTCGCCACGAGGTCACTTTTATCGGCGGTGGGAGAGGGCCCCCTCCCATCACGCTCCGGTGCCCTCCGCCGCTTACCGGAGCCATCGGCAGTGGCGGAGGCGATCGTATCCTCTTCCTTGCTGGGTATGGAAACGAGTGAGGGGAAGATGGCCCCCACCCCTCTCCATACCATTGCAAGGCAGAAGCAATGTCAAAACGTCACTTCCGCCCATAGCTCTTAAAGGGCCATTTTATTTTTTTTCAAGTGACAACATTTTTTTTTTTTTGCACTTTAGTGTAAATATGAGATCTGAGGTCTTTTTGACCCCAGATCTCATATTTAAGAAGTCCTGTCATGCTTTTATTCTATTACAAGGGATGTTTACATCCCTTGTAATAGGAATAAAAGTGACACAATTTTTTTTTTTTAAAGAACGATGTAAAAATAAAAAATAAAAGGTAAAATAAATAAGAAAAAACATTTTTTCAAATGTGCCCTGTCCTGCCGAGCTTGTGTGCAGAAGTGAATGCATACGTGAGAAGCGCCCGCATATGAAAATGGTGTTCAAACCACACATGTGAGGTATCGCAATCGGTAGAGTGAGAGCAATAATTGTAGCCCTAGACCTCCTCTGTAACTCAAAACATGCAACCTGTAAAACTTTTTTAACGTTGCCTATGGAGATTTTAAAGGGTAAAAGTTTGTCGCCATTCCACGAGCGGATGCAATTTTGAAGTGTGACATGTTGGGTATCAATTTACTCGGCGTAACATTATCTTTCACAATATAAAAAAAAAATTGGGCTAACTTTACTTTTGTCTTATTTTTTCATTCAAAAAAGTGTATTTTTTCAAAAAAAGTGCACTTGTAAGACTGCTGCGCAAATACAGTGTGACAGAAAGTATTGCAACAACCGCCATTTTATTCTCTAGGGTGTTAGAAAAAAAATGTATAATGTTTTGGGGTTCTAAGTAATTTGCTAGCAAAAAAAACAGTTTTTAACTTGTAAACAACAAATCTCAGAAAGAGGCTTGGTCCTTAAGTGGTTAATTTTATTCTTATCACTAATCATTCTTTTTATAATCACTTGTTTAGCGCAGGAATTCACGGTGTTATACACTATTTACTTACATCTCCTGATAAGACAGAGCCTTTGGAGTCACTCTGCACATGCTCAGTTTGATGTGTATTTCTAGAGAATTTTTTTTTTTTCTTGGTAGGGTGCATGTGATCAGCACACAGCCAATGATGACTCTCCAGACAGAGGGTCAGGGGTCCTGCAGTCTCATAGGACAGTCAGAGTAGAAGGAAAACTCCTCTAATAAGCTTTAACCAGACACTGATAGAAGTCTCAAGACTGCTATATTTTGCTGATGAGAAAGGGTATTTAGCAGTTTACATTTACTAAAATAATTGCATTTCCATGTTCTGTGTATTGTGAGCGACCAGATATAGTGAATGCCGGGTCCTGGGTTTAGTAACACTTTAAATTATTTATTTTGAATATTTTTATTTTATTTTACTGTATTTCACTTTAGCAGCTTTGAGGCACAAAGACAGCTGAGCCAATAAAGTTTTTGTTGTAAACAACCCTGTGTGATTACTACGATTGGGGGTCATGTTAATCCCTTGATCTAGAACCATTCAAGCATGGTCCCTGATTGTTTGTGTGAGACCAGAACTGTTTCCTTAGCATGGGGCATCACAGCCATTGGTGGAAAACCTGTCTGTAGTTTAAAAAAATATATATAAAAAGTCACAACTAAAAATGAGAAATGAGTGAAAAGCAAAGCATATGTGATGTATTAAAAAAAAAGACAAAAAAATAGATTCAAGTAAAAGAACTAAAATTAAAAGATAATTTTCCATTTATATTGGATTTCCACTAGATACCATACACACACCCACATTTATGTGTTTCAGCTACTGTGTGATGAATCTGGACACTTTTTATAATTTGTCAGATCCTTACCTTTGCTCATATTTCAGAGAAAAACAATTATTGCCTTCATTGTGAAAAATGATCCCTTTTTACAAGGCCACTTGGTAGGAACAACAGTGAACAATAGCGGCGATAGCCCCAAAGGGAGAATAAAAGGTACTTCTGGAAGACAGCCCTCATTTGGCATATTTAGCACGTTTCAATGAGTGAGAAGCTCGTAAAGGATTCACGATTAATGCTCATTATTGATAGGAGGGCAGGCAAGCCTAAAGACACAGAGTGATAAGGGAAAGCCAGAAATAGCAGGTGGGAATTATGGAGGTCTAGTGCTTGACCTGCACTCCAACAGATTGAGTGGGCTAATTAAAGGAAAAAGAAAATAATGCTGAACTCAATGCAAACAGCTAAATACACAGCTGAATCATATATATACTGTATAAAATGCTTTATCTGCCAAAAGATTTAAATCTGTGTTGATCTGGTTTTATGATAATGCCCCTGGCAGAAATCACAACCTGGTCCTTTGTATACCACTTGGCAGTTAAGCAATATAGCCTGGTCAAGGACACACCCAAAGCCTGAGATATGACAATGAAGGAGCATCAGCTCATTGATGTGGTTATCCCTCGACTGCCACCCCCCTTTTCCCCCCATTTCCTGATAGCTTCCCAGATATCAAGCATTTGAACTGCAAGTTTGAAAATTACTTGCTAAGCTATTGCTAGATTTGCCAGGCTTCACAATTCTGTTGTACAATTGCAGCAAGTCCGCTTTGCATGACTCCAGATCAACTTTCTTTGCAAACATTCTGCAAGCCTGCTGCAAGTTCTGATTCAGTTATGTTGTACAATAGTCATCCCACCACAGGAGTCACTGTGGCTGAATTTCCATGCTGTAGACTTGCAGAGCTCTTGCTATAGACTCTCCACTGCAACTTTGTTCTTACTAGAGACTTGCCACAAAAATTTGCTACAAATTGTAAAAGTGTGAACTAGAACTTGTGCTTCAAGTGCTCTGCAAGTGTACAACTTGCCAGTGAAAATGTGCATTAATTTAACAGACTTAAAATTCAACACTGCCACAAAACTGTGGCAAGTTATCCTTGCTATCTGGGTAGATGATTGGAGGCTTGTGGGTGGGGCTTATGGTGCCCCAAGTGTGGGACCCAGAGCAAACTCTCGCTAGTGCACCCAGAGGCAGAATGAGATTGACTTTCATACTGATGCAGAGTTAAGGTGGCTCTCCAAACATAAAAGCAAGGCTCCTCCGCTTAACACAGTTAACTCTTTAAAATCCATGGCACAGTTTTTTTACTCAGTACACTCGGCGGATAACAGTTCTTTAATATACTTCACAAATCTTCTATATTGTGCAGCATTTCTGCACAGAGCTTATACCGGACTGCACCAACCTAATAATTTGTCACCTCACTCCCTGTGACATCTTCCCAGTATGTGGGGAACCGGTCACTAATGAAAGAGCCTAAACACCAAGTGCCTTCACTACCAGGGCCTCCGTCACCCTTGCCATGTCACCCAGTTCCTGACTGGCTGGCTGAATATGCACACAAAACTATCACTGTGGTCATTAGCAATTGCAACATAGCCTCCTCCGGAGATCTTCTCAGCTCATTGGACATTCGTACAGCATCTTCATTAACTCATCTCTGTTCCTTGTCAGGCCCTGTCCTTTGGTTGTGCCATTCATGCACCCCTTTAGTGACTTCAGACCAGGCAATTTAAGTAACAACAAAGTTAATTTACCGAAGTAGGTAAATGAAACAAATAAACAGATCTCAAAGACATTCTACATACACATTTCTATACAAAGTACTCTAAGCACCTGCTTACAGGCTGCCATGAGTACGATCTATCCAAAGGAGTGAGTAGGGCTGAGTCGGGTCCCTGCCTGAGATTTTTTCTTTGCTAACACTTTATGATGCTGGGCAGGACTTCATAATGATGATCGCTGGAATAAGGAGGTAGGTGGGTATTTTGCCAGGTGAGCACCATTAAGTAGTTTGGGTACATAAATGCCAACTTCACTAAATATGAAGTAGTCATTTAAAGTGATTGTAAAGATTTTTTTCTAAAATAATAAACATGCCATACTTACCTGCTCTGTGCAATGGTTTTGCACAGAGCAGCACCAAACCTTCTTTTCTGCGGTCCACTGTTGGCACTCCTGGCTCATCCTGCCTTCTGAGTGCCCCCATAGCAAGCGGCTTGCTATTGGGGCACTTGGGCAGTCTTGACCCTGAGCCGCACTGTGTGCATCTATTGACACACAGTGTGGCTCAGCCCTGTTCTCTGCTGACAGGATTTGGTTGACAGCAGCAGAAGCCAATGGCTCGTGCTGCTGCTGAGCCTCCTGTGAGAAGAGAGGAGAGAAGAGCAGCGCTGTTGCAAAAGGGCACAGCACTGTTTTGAGATCAGGCTATGGTAAGTATTTAAGGGGAGGCTGGGCGGCTGACCTAGAAAGGTTTTTTTTTTACCTTATTGCAGAGAATGCATTAAGGTAAAAAACCTTTTATCTTTACAACCACTTTAACCACCTCAATACAGGGCACTTACACCCCCTTCCTGCCCAAGCCATTTTTCAGTTTTCAGCGCTGTCGCACTTTGAATGACAATTGCGCGGTCATGTTACACTGCACCTTAATTAAATTTTTATCATTTTTTCCCCACAAATAGAGCTTTCTTTTGGTGGTATTTGATCACCTCTGCGTTTTTTATTTATTGCGCTATAAACAAAAGAAGAGGGACAATTTTGAAAAAACACAATATTTTTTACTTTTTGCTATAATAAATATCCAATTTTTTTTTTTTTAAACAAATTTTTTCCTCAGTTTAGGCCAATACGTATTCTTCTACATATTTTTGGTAAAAAAAATTTGCGATAAGCGTATATTGATTGGTTTGCGCAAAAGTTATAGCGTCTACAAAATACGGGATAGATTTATAGTATTTTTATTATTTATTTATTTTTTACTAGTAATGGCGGCGATCTGCAATTTTTATTGTGACTACAATATTGCGGCGGACACATCGGACACTTTTGACACATTTTTGGGACCATTCACATTTATACAGCGATCAATGCTATAAAATTGCATTGATTACTGTGTAAATGTGACTGGCAGGGAAGGGGTTAACACTAGGGGGCGCTCGAGGGGTTAATGTATGACCTAAGGAGGTGATTCTAACTGTGGGGGGAGGGGACTGACTGGGGGAGGTGACCGATCGCTGTCCCTATGTACAAGGGACACGCCATCGGTCTCCTCTCCTCTCTGACAGGACGTGGATCTGTGTTTACATGCACAGATCCACGCTCCTGCTCTGTTACCCGGCAATCGCGGGTGCCCGGCGGACATCGCGGCCGCCGGGCATGCGCACCAGGTCCCGAGTGACGCAGCGGGCGCGCGTGCCCCCTAGTGGCTCGGGAGGGCGAGGACGTCATATGACGTCCTCCCAGAACAATAGAAGCCTCGTCCAGCCGTCATATGACGGTGGGCGGTGGCTTAGTGGTTAAAGTACATCTAAATGTCTATGTGTGACAGGCTGAACAGGTTCCCTAATCCAGTTTCTATTTGATGCACAACAAATCCTATTGTGTATGAGGAGGGAATGAAATATCAATCTATACCCTTGGAGGTATCATCCCTTAAATTATAAGAAATGGAGAAAAACATCAAAACTGGGACTGATTATAACTCCAAGTGTGTAATATAAACACAGAAAGTACAATTTTATCATAGTAACTCTTTATTCGGATATATCCATTAAAACATATTAAAATCAATTGTACAGGTTAACCATTCACACTGTGTATGTAGTCTTGAGTAGGGATGGGCCGAACAGACTCCTGTTTGGTTCGCACCAGAACTTTCGAACACCGTGAAAGTTTGGATCCGAATAGCCTTTATTTTGCTCAGAAACAGCTGGGGAGCCAGTGTGTATGACGAAGCTGCAATGTAATGCACTGGGAACAAGATTAGAGATTTTTTGGATACATTCTGGTGTCACTTTGACTTTGGATAGAAGTAACGGGTGCATAAAAACTGGTCTTTATGTGTCGGTGGCACCTTCCCACCGTGACCCTATAGAGGTAATCTTGATGAAAGCAAGAATTGGCCTTGCTGTAAAAAATTGCAATGATATGCACCTGTCAAACAGATGCAGAAAAATTACTCTTTGGGTATTGGGGGCGCCTTCCCACCGTAACCTTATAGAGGTACTCTTGATGAAAGTAAGAATTGGCCTTGCTGTAAAAAATTGCAATGATATGCACATGTCAAACAGGTGCAGAAAAATTACTCTTTGGGTATCTGGGGCGCCTTCCCACCATAATCTTATAGAGGTACTCATATGACGTCCTCCCAGAACAATAGAAGCCTCGTCCAGCCGTCATATGACGGTGGGCGGTGGCTTAGTGGTTAAAGTACATCTAAATGTCTATGTGTGACAGGCTGAACAGGTTCCCTAATCCAGTTTCTATTTGATGCACAACAAATCCTATTGTGTATGAGGAGGGAATGAAATATCAATCTATACCCTTGGAGGTATCATCCCTTAAATTATAAGAAATGGAGAAAAACATCAAAACTGGGACTGATTATAACTCCAAGTGTGTAATATAAACACAGAAAGTACAATTTTATCATAGTAACTCTTTATTCGGATATATCCATTAAAACATATTAAAATCAATTGTACAGGTTAACCATTCATACTGTGTATGTAGTCTTGAGTAGGGATGGGCCGAACAGACTCCTGTTTGGTTCGCACCAGAACTTTCGAACACCGTGAAAGTTTGGATCCGAATAGCTAACCCCATTAAAATAAATGGGACCCAAATGTCAAAAATCAAAGGTGCCCGATTTTAAGGCTTATATGCAAGTTATTGGTCATACAATGGTTATAGGGGTCCGGGTCCTGCCCTGGGGGACATGTATCAATAAAAAAAAAAGTTTGTGAAAAATGTCATTTTTAAATGAGCAGTGATTTTTGGATTCTTAAAGTGAAAGCATAAAAATGAAAAATTCCTTCCAACATAGTGCCTGGGGGGGGGGGGTGTTTCCTTAGTCTACCTGTAAAGTGGCAGGTCTGTACCACGTCTAGAATCTGCTGCAGCAAAAATTGCATTTATGAAGCCAAAAAATTACAAATTCCCTGCAAGCTGCCTTTATTTTGCTCAGAAACAGCTGGGGAGCCAGTGTGTATGACGAAGCTGCAATGTAGTGCACTGGGAACAAGATTAGAGATTTTTTGGATACATTCTGGTGTCACTTTGACTTTGGATAGAAGTAACGGGTGCATAAAAACTGGTCTTTATGTGTCGGTGGCACCTTCCCACCGTGACCCTATAGAGGTAATCTTGATGAAAGCAAGAATTGGCCTTGCTGTAAAAAATTGCAATGATATGCACCTGTCAAACAGATGCAGAAAAATTACTCTTTGGGTATTGGGGGCGCCTTCCCACCGTAACCTTATAGAGGTACTCTTGATGAAAGTAAGAATTGGCCTTGCTGTAAAAAATAGCAATGATATGCACATGTCAAACAGGTGCAGAAAAATTACTCTTTGGGTATCTGGGGCGCCTTCCCACCATAATCTTATAGAGGTACTCTTGATTAAAGCAAGAATTGGCCTTGCTGTAAAAAATTGCAATGATGTGCACATGTCAAACAGGTGCAGAAAAATTACTCTTTGGATGTCGGGGGTGCCTTCCCATAGTAACCATATAGAGATACTCTTGATGAAAGCAAGAATTAGCCTTGCTGTAAAAAATTGCAATGATATGCACATGTCAAACAGGTGCAGAAAAATTACTCTTTGCATGTCAGGGGCGCCCTCCCACTGTAACCCTATAGAGATACTCTTGATGAAAGCAAGAATTGGCCTTGCTGTAAAAAAATTGCAATGATATGCACCTGTCAAACAGGTGCAGAAAAATTGGTCTTTGGGTGTTAATTGTGCCCATAAAACCTATACCAAAAACATTCTTCCAAATGAAATCATTGAACACCCTCAAAGCTAGGCAGCCTCGAAGTCCTGCAGAGATTCCACATCCCAAAAAGGCTTAATCAGTGACATCGGCATCAGGGGCTTCATAGCTGGTAATCCAGGACTGATTCATTTTTATAAAAGTCAAACGGTCTATGGAGTCTGTGGATAGACGCGTTCTATGATCAGTAACAAAACCTCCTGCAGCACTGAATGCCCGTTCTGAAAGCACGCTGGATGCAGGGCAGCGCAACAACTGAATAACATACTGGGCAAGTTCTGGCCAGTGGTCTATTCTCATGACCCAGTAAGTCAGTGGAACGTCAGCTGGAAAGCTCTCCCATCTCTGTTTTGGCCCTGAGGTAATCGTCCACCATGTGATGCAGACGCTGCCGATGGGATGTAGAAGCTGACAGCCCTGGGCGGCGAGGACTAAAAAAATTCCGAAATGCCTCACTTAGGCGGACGCCTTCTCCAACGCTCCTCTCTTGACCAACAGAAGACTCAAAATGACGTTTTCCACCACACTGTAACCTACTAGAGTCAGGAAAAACGTTCAATAAAATCCTTTTTAACGTGTCCTCAAGAGACTTTATCTTCTGCACTCTCTGTGGGGAAGGGAAGAGTTCTGAGACCTTCCCCTTATAACGGTGGTCAAAGAGGGTTGCCAACCAGTAATCATCCTTCTCCTTTATGCCATGTATTCCTGGGTCCTTTCGCAGGTTGCTCATGCGCCTCAAATTTACCGAGGCTTGAGAAGCAGACTCCTCAGGGTCACTCAGGATGAGAGCATCTGGAACTTCCTCCTCCCAGCCACATACTACTCCCAAGGGTCCTGGGGTTGGAAAGCCATCGCTTACAGATTGATGCATGTCTTCCTCTTCTTCAAAGCCTACGAAAGTGCCAGAATCCTCCTCCTCATCCTCCTCCCCTCTCTCCTCCTGTGTGTACTGTGACATAGGAATGATGGTGTCTGGATAAAGTGAGCCTTGAGAGGAAAGGAAGTCCTCCTCTTCCTCCTGC